>NW_008329141.1:572736-574788 GCF_000622305.1 Nannospalax galili | reverse complement strand
TAATACAGTTATACAATATTGAACTCAGTATAAACCCTGTAAGATATAAATTGAATGAGTTTTTACCCTTTAAAGAATATCTCCATTTCATTTTAAAATATGCTTTCCTACATTTTTAATGCTATGAATGCTAAGATGTTTGCACATGTGTCTTTAATCTATGTATCTGATGATTACTAGTCATAGTCAGTTACACTTGGATCCTTAGTACCTGAGTATGGATATAAAGTCATCAGGTAGATTTCACTGGTAATGTTTATCAACTCTACTATTTAACATGAAGTAAATTTTTATACTTCCTCCTCAAATATGTCTTTTATTTTTAGATTTGTTGATTTTTCTGTGCATATACCATACAGAACATCCCACACAATCTTGTTCATCTATATACCCACTTCCCAAATGGCACCCTCCCATAGCCTCCCCGCTCCCACATACCAGAGCCCACATACTCTGTCATCCCTGTTACTGTCCACTGTGTACATCGACACCACAGCCATTTTCCAGTGCTTCTCCGTCAGCTGAATCTAGTCAACCTATCTAGAGATCCTTGTTTTAGGAAGATCAGCTGTTCCTCATCTAGCAGCAATCAGTTGTCAAAATTCCTTTAGATAAGATTGGGGTCTGCTGTTCATTTTCCTAGTTCTATGCTGGAGTACTGTCTGGGAGTGTCTTGGGTGAAATAACTCAAAGGAAGGTATCACCTGTCTGGCATTGTTGCTTCTTATGTAGCCTTTAGCTATACATATGGACTCTTAAAAATTATATTGATCCCATTAATCTTTGGTTACACTTTCCTTTTGGATGTTTAAGGCCCTACAGTTGGCCCAGATAAAATAATTTATTTTTACTCTTAAGGCTGTTTGAGGATCTGTTCCTCAGGGATAACATGGGCTTGGGAGGAGCCTCTGGCTCCTTTCTTTTACCAGTTCCGTCTACGTGAAGATAAGTCAAAGGTCCTCCTCGACCAGGTCTAGCTTCGCTTGGAAGCATGGAGGAAATGATTCCTCTGTGTTGACCCTCCTCTTTGTAGACTGGACACTGGTTCAGGTCCATCTGGTGGGGTCTCCATGGCCTCCTTGCTCAAGAGGACAGGTGAATTGCCACAGTCACAGGACATTTTGAGAGATGCTCATAGTCCCCTGGAACTTAGTCAACCTAGGAGGGCAAGGAGCAAAAACTGTCCTTTATGTCCCCCTGACCAAATTAGTATAAGCCTCAAAGTATGGCTGTTAAACATCCAAGAAAGTTAGTTCTACCAATCTGGTACTTTTAATTACCATATGCCATGTAGATAGAGCTTGAGCAAAGACCAGACACCCTCAGATAAACCTTGCCTAGGCAAGAATATTACATTCTTTGATCTGGTTTTATGTATAATTTGTCAGTAGGTTGTTGGCCTAATATGGTTCCCTCTGGTTTTCCAAAACTAGCTAGGCATTGTTTATCTCTCACATTGTCTAACCCTTCCACCATGGTTTCCCCATTTAAGGTACCCCTGTTTTTTACATTTCTCCTTTAATAATGCCCTTCTCCTATGGTCCCACCTCTCTTCTTTCCCTTTATCCCCTAGGCTCCTTGTATAACCTTCCCTCCCCCTCCCTTAAACTAACCCAATTTTTATCCATATCTCCCTTATTAACAGTTTCCTACTGTTCTTCTCTTTCAGGTTCTTTCTTTTCCTTTACCTCCCTGTTTCCTTTCCATTATCCTGGTTCCTGTAGTTATGTCTGGATACATATTCACTTATAAAGATTTGGAGATAGGATCCACATATGAGGGAGAACATACGCCATTTTTGTTTTCGTTTTGTTTTTTTTTCTGAGTCTGTGTTACTTGACTTAGTATAACAGTTTCTAGTTCCATCCATTTACCTACAAATTTCATGATTTCTTCTTTCTTTACTGCTGAGTAAAATTCCATTGTATAAATGAACCATGTTTTCATTATCCACTCGTCAGTTGAGGGACACTTAGGTTGCTTCCATCTCTTAGCTATTGTGAAAAGAGCAGCAACAAACATGGATGTACAAGTGTCTCTGCAATAGGATGA
>NW_008329141.1:572050-572630 GCF_000622305.1 Nannospalax galili | reverse complement strand
CCCACCAGCAGTGGATGAGTGTTCCCCTTTCCCCACATCCCCTCCAACATTTGGTATCATTTGTTCTCTTGATCTTAGCCAGCCTGACTGGGGTAAGATGAAATCTTAAAGTGGTTTTAATTTGCATTTCCCTAATTACTAGTGATGTTGAACACCATTTAAGATGCTTTTTAGGCCTGACATTGAGGTCTTTGATCCATTTGGAGTTGACTTTTGTGCAGGGTGAAAGATAGGGGTTTAGATTCATTCTTTTACAGGTGGAGATCCGGTTTTGCCAGCACCATTTTCTGAACATGCTATCTTTCCTCCAGTGAATGTTCTTGGTTCCTTTGTCAAATATCAAGTGGCTGAAATGGAATGTACTCATATTTGGGTCTTCAATTTTGTTTCATTGATCAATGGGTCTATTTTTGTGCCAGTACCATGTTGTTTTCATGACTATACCTCTGTAATAGAGCTTAAAATCTGGTATAGCAACACCCTGGCATTGCTCTTAGTGCTTAGCGTTGTTTTGGCTATCCGAGGTCTTTTGTGCGTCCATATGAATCTTAAGATAGTTTTTTCAACTTCTCTGAAGAAA
>NW_008329141.1:571036-571936 GCF_000622305.1 Nannospalax galili | reverse complement strand
TCTTCTGATGTCTTCCTCAATCTCTTTCTTTAAGGATTTAAAAATTTCATTGTAGAGCTCTTTACTGTCTTTGCTCAGGTTTATTCTCAGTTTTTTTTTTGTTTTGTTTTGTTTTGCAGCTATTGTGAAAGGGAGTGTTTCCATGTACTCCTTCTCTGATTGCTTGTTATTGGTATATAGAAAGGCTACAGATTTTGTAGATTAATTTTGTAACTTGCCACTTTACTGAATGTGTTAATAATTTCTAGGAGTTTTGTGGTGGAATTTTTGGCATCTCAGATATACTATCATATCATCTGAAAAAAGGGATAATTTGATCTCTTCTTTTCCAATTATTACTCCTTTAATTTCCTTCTCTTGTCTTATTGCTCTTGCAAGAGTTTCAAGCACTATGTTAAAGAGGAGTGGAGATAGTGAGCAGCCTTGTTTGGTTCCTGAATTCAATGGGAATGCTTCCAGTTTTTCTCCATTTAGAATGATGGTGGCTGTAGGTTTGTTATATATGGCTTTAATTATGTTGAGATATGTTCCCTCCTGTCAAAATCCCTCTAGGAGTTTGAACATAAAAGCATGTTGAATTTTGTCAAAGTTCTTCTCTGCATCTATTGAGATGACCATGTGGTTCTTGTCTTTGAGCTCATTTATATGATTTATGATGTTTATTGACTTATGTATATTGAACCATCCCTGTATCTCTGGATAAAGCCTACTTGATCATGGTGAATGAGCTTTTTGATGTGTGTTTGTATGCAGATTGCAAGTATTTTTTTGAGAATTTTGGCACCTATGTTCATTAAGGATATGGATCTATAGTTTTCTTTCTTAGTTGTGTCTTTACCTGGTTTTGGTAGTAGAATGATGCTGACTCCATAGAAGCTATTTGGTAGTTTAACTTTGGTG
>NW_008329141.1:570016-570842 GCF_000622305.1 Nannospalax galili | reverse complement strand
TTTTAGATACCCGTCCATTTCTTTTAGGTTTTCAAATTTAGTAGCATATAGGTTTTTAAAGTATTCCCTTATAATTTTCTAGATCTTTTTGGTATCTGTTGTGATGTTTCCCCTTTCATCTCTGATTTTGTTGATTTGGAAGTGCTCTTTCTGTCTTTTGGTTAACTGGGCTAGCGGTCTATCAACCTTATTTATCTTCTCAAAGAACCAACTCTTGGATTTGCTGATTCTTTGCATTGTTTTGTTTCTATTTCATTAATTTCTGCTCTGCTTTTTGTTATTTCTTTTTGTCTTCTGGGTTTGGGTTTCATTTGCTGTTGCTTTTCAAGAGTCTTGAGTTGCAATGCTGTCATTTATTTGTGATCTTTCTGATTTTTTAATGTAGGCACTCAGAGTTATAAACTTCCCTCTAAGGACTGCTTTCAGTGTGTCACAGAGGTTTTGTTTTGTTGTCCTTTTCATTTAGTTCCACGAATACTTTTATTTCTTTCTTAATTTCTCCTATGACCCATTCATCATTCAGACGAATGTTGTTTAATATTCATGTGTTCATGTAGTTACTAGGGTTTCTTGCAGTGTTGATTTTAAGCTTTATTGCATTGTGGTCTGATAAAATGCATGGTATTATTTCTTTTAGAATGCATGGAATTATTTCTTTTTTTGTCTTTTGTATTTGTTGAGGTTTGTTTTGTGTCCCAGTATGTGGTCAATTTGTGAGAAAGTTCCATGGGGTGCTGAATCGGTAGATGTCTGTTAGGTCCATTTGATATATGGTATTGTTTAATTAAGAAGTCTGAAGTCTCTCTGCTAATTCTCTGTCCCCTTA
>NW_008329141.1:569016-569777 GCF_000622305.1 Nannospalax galili | reverse complement strand
TGAAGAAAGTGAGATGAGTTTCTTGCAGACAACAAAAAGATGGGTTATGTTTCTTAATCCATTCACCTAGTCTGTGTCTTTTGACGGGGGAGTTCAGTCCATTGATATTTAAAGTCATTAATGAAAGATGTGTACTGATTCCTGTCATTTTTATTTCTGTTCACATTCTTGATATAGCTATCCATTTCCACAGTTATACCTTCATTGAATTTCTTTCCATCACCCCTTGTGTATAGTCGTTCCTTTCTTCAGCTCTTTGTATTATTGCTTCAAGAACTCTCTGGAGGGTGGTTTTGTGGACATGAATTCTTTCAGCCTTTTTATGTCATGGAAGATTTTTCTTTCCCCTTCAACTATGATAGACATTTTGGCCAGGTAAAGTAATTTGGGTTGGCATCTGTGGTCATTTAGAGCTGGGAATGCTTTGGTCCAGGCTCTTCTGGCTTTTATAGTTTGCTCTGAAAAGTTAGCTGTAATCCTGATGGGTTTTCCTTTATATGTGATTTGTTGTTTTTCTTTTGCAGCTTTCAGTATTGTCTCTTTGTTCTGAACAGTTAGTGTTTTTACTATGATGTGCCGTGGAGAGTTTCTTTTTTGGTCCTGTTTATTTGGTTTTCCATATGCTTCTTGTATTTGTATGGGCATGTCTTTTTTTAATTTGGGGAAATTTTCTTCTACAATCCTGTTGAAGATCTGTTCCATACCATTATCTTGAGATTCTTCTCTTTCCTGTACGCTTATGATTCATAGGTTTTGTTTTA
>NW_008329141.1:565858-568534 GCF_000622305.1 Nannospalax galili | reverse complement strand
GCCTTCCTTTGTTGAGTTTAGGTCTGCTTCTTTTTGTAAACTTTATGTGCCTTTGTGGTTTACTTGTTGGGCATAAAAAGCTGGTTGGTCTAGGCTTCAGGTTCTCTCTTTTGATTTTATATTGGAGTGGCCTAATTCCTTTTGTCTTCAGGAATTCCCACAGAGGCCCAAGTGAGAAGAGGCTCATATAGTAGCAGGCTTTCTCCCTAAGGTAGAGTCCCTCCAGGAAAGATGCTGCCCTCAAGAATTTGGGGGCTGGGCTGGCCTGGGAGAAGGGCCCAGGATAGATGCTGGTCTCAGGAAGCTGGTGGCTATGCCACCCAGGGAAGTAAAGGGAGGTGAGGGCAGGACCTGGCCTAGAGTGTTTCTGGGGGCCGCAGGGAGGAAATGGGTTGGTCTGGATGCAAAGGATCAGGAAGCAGTGGTGGCTCTAGGCCGAAAGGTTAGCCCCGGTGTTTCGGGGCTAGGAGGAGAGACTCTGCACGGGAGTTGGGAGGGTGAAAGAGGCTGGGGGAGTCAAGGCACGCTGGACTTACCCAAGGGAAGGTGCTGGTACCAGGACACTGGAGGCCGTGTAGCCCAGGAAGCAAAGGGGTATGAGGGTGGGACCTGGTCCAGAGGGCTCCCAGGGAAGGTGCTGGGACCAGGACACTGGACCCTGTGCAGCTCAGGGAAGTAAAGGGAGGTGAGTGGTGTTGAAGTCTTTTATACTGTGGGCGTGTGCCATGAACGTAATAAGTGGCTGTTACTACATGCTTTCTACCCTGGCTCTGTGGCTGTTGAAGCACAAGCAAAGCTAAGTTCTGGGTTGGCTGTGTGCTATGGTTCATTTTAGAGGACAGACAGAAGGACACACCCCAGGGCTGATGGAAACATAGTGGTGCAGATTTTACAGCAGCTACTGATTTATTTTATTCAAATATTGTGTTATTTTCCTTTTGAACCCCTCCTGTCCAGTTAATTTTTATGCAAATTACATTTTCTTAAGTAATCAAACATGAGTTCTAAGTGCTATTTTCTAGATTTCCTAATGAAGACTGACTATTAGAGAGTACTGAACTCCTTGTAACTTTCAAATGAACTTTTCTGTCGTAACATCATAAAAATAGCACCAGAACCCATTATCTTGGTAAACTGGAGAAGATTTGATGTGTGTTTCCTTGAAACAATTGTCAAGAGACTGGACCAAGGGTTTTATTAAGTCTAGAATAGAAAATTTTAAAACAGCAGTGCATAGACTTTGTTGATGGACTCAGTTACAAAAACTTACAGCAAGTCACAATGGGCACTAAAGTTGCTTTATATCCCCCGAGGCCTTAGGTTCCATATGCTTAAAAATTCAAATATGCTAAATTGCATTGGAAGTGAACATTTTCACAGCTGCCATTTTCCCCAGTGTTCTGTAAAATCTGGCGTTCACAGTCTTTGACTGCCTTGGCAATGGATTGCATTTCAGAAAGGAACAACAGCAAATTAATGGACATTCAGACCAACCAAAGAAAACAAAGTCTTCACATTGAATGATCTTAAAAGGGATTTGCTGTGCTAGTCCAAGACAAAATCTGGGAGGCAGTGCATTTCCCAAATAGTTAAGTTTGGTTTTAGTTTTCCCTGTGTTTTCTTTACACACATAGGAATATCAAAATTCTAGAGCAATGTCAGCCTCCACAGCGAACACTTTCCCCAAATCAGTAATTTGCTGTGGTGCAGTGTGTCGGGCAGCCTTCCCTTACTATGATACTGAAGATAATCAACTGACAAAGAGAAAAGGGTTGTTTAGGCTCAGGTTTTAGAAGTTCTAGTCAATGATGAGGTGGACTCTTTGCTTCTAGGCTTCTGGATGGCAAAGGTGAGAAACATGTGGCCCAGAAAAGCTCATGACAGGAAGTAAGAAAGAGACAAGGGTCTCATTCCCCCAGTGACCCAAAACCTCTCACCGGTACCCACCTCTTCCCAATAGCACCCAGCTAAGGACCAAGCCTCTCCCATGTGGGACTTTGGGAGACATTCTGCACCCATTGATACGACATAGCTTCAGGAGATCACCTGCTTGCAGAGCTAACAGTCTATCCGTTGTGTCTTTAAGCCACATAAGCAGAAGGAAGTAATCAAATACTCTCCTCTGGAGATCTATTGCAACTGATGGATACATATATGATCGGATTTGACGTTTGGCTCCTCCATACTTTGGAATTTCTTCAATATTTTAGCAGACCTCACAGAGAAAAGTTTCAAAGACTTTTTTCAATGTTGTGATGGTCCATTATTTACAGTAAAAGGTGTGAGTATTAATAATAGAAAACTCTGGGAGCCTTGATAGATTCCTGTGAATGTTTGTTCAGTGTCCAAACCTGTAAGTTACCTAGAATTTTGCTTTTCAGAATGGAGGCAGAAAACTTCTTGGAGTATTTTATAAAAATGATGTGGATAATTTTTCACACAAATGTATAAGCTGAGAGCCCAACATAATATATTTCAGCACATTGGGAGAGTTTTTTACAGAGGAATCAGTTCCTACCATCTACAACATTTGAGAAAACATGAGAGATCCTTCACCATTTGTTTTACTTTTCCTCACCACTGCTGTCAGTCTTCTGAAGGAAAGGGGGGAGAAAATTGCTGAGCACTCGTTGTCAGGGGAACAGAACAATGAGTTTTATCAGTAAGGCAGTATAT
>NW_008329141.1:513497-565508 GCF_000622305.1 Nannospalax galili | reverse complement strand
TGAGAAAACATGAGAGATCCTTCACCATTTGTTTTACTTTTCCTCACCACTGCTGTCAGTCTTCTGAAGGAAAGGGGGGAGAAAATTGCTGAGCACTCGTCAGGGGAACAGAACAATGAGTTTTATCAGTAAGGCAGTATATGCTGAGGCTGCCTCAGATCCCTGTGCATTTCTGAATCCCTCTATGCAAATGTGGTCTCATATTAAAGAAGAGAGATTTAAATTTGTTTACTTATAAAAATGAAATTTCCATCAGAGACATTTGGTATCTACATTCAAAAAAGTGAGAAAAAGAAAACCTGCATCATAGTTATGTATTCCGGCTGAATCATTTAAATAAGCGTCTTGTCTTGGTGCTATTTTGAATAGTGAAAATATTGACTGCTTTCTTTCTCTAAAATGTTCTGACCTAAGTGTAAATTATATAGCTACCCTCTTATGGGATTGTTTCTACTTTCTCTATAGAAATATAAAAATTATATATTGGTTGTTTATTAAACAGAGTGTAGACCCAAAGCAGCTGCCTCAAGACCCAATTGGCCGTCCCATCATGCACCTGTCTGGTATTAAACATGCCACAGGAGAAGCCATCTATTGTGATGACATGCCTGCAGTAGACCAGGAACTTTTTCTGACTTTTGTAACTAGTTCAAGAGCTCATGCTAAGATTCTGTAAGTGTTCTCACCCAAAAGGTACCAATATTTTCCTTTTCATCTGACTCCACCCTGTTAATGAAAAGTAGTGGTCTGGTGGGGGTAAACCAGGGTTTGTGATACCCAGTTCAGACTAGAGATGGGATTGAAATGTAGGATTCATTACATTTTTTCTCTGTATAATAATTTTATTGTCCCCCAACTTTTTCTACCATTGCCTAGCAGACAGCTGCCAGAACAGTCCTTTGACAGATCCTGCTTTCTAACTAGCCATATCCTCAGGGCTTTCGGGGCTGTGTCGCTGCACTGAGGAGCTGTGTTGTGTGTTTTCCTAGGTCCATTGATCTGACAGATGCTCTCAGTCTGCCAGGTGTGGTGGACATTGTGACTGCTGAACATCTTCAGGAAGCAAACACTTTCAACACAGAGACATTCCTGGCTACAGATAAGGTACTGTATTTTTGCATTTTGTTTGAAAAATAACTTTCCCAGTTAACAGTACTACATATTTACATAAAGATAGCATCTAATTCAGCATATTATAAAAAATTCCAATATTCTTTTAATAGTAATTATGAACCATAAATATCCTAATAGATACAGAATGAATTCAAGTGTATTCATTTTCCATATAAGTAAAGTTGACTGGATTATGATTATATATGGCACTTTGGTGGCTGGAGATGTAGCTCAGTTCTTGCAGGGCTTTCCTGGCCTGCAGGAAGCCCTGGGACTGATCCCCAGCACCATATAAACTGGACATGTTAGTGCATGCCTATAAATCTAGCACTTGGGAGGTGGAGGCAGGAGGATCAGAACTTCAAGGTCATCCTCAGCTACAGCTACATAGTGAGTTTGAGGCTAGCCTCGGATTCATGAGACCCTGTAACCAAAAAAAAAAAGGTAATTTGATGTTTGTATTATATAATAGTAACATAGTGTGCTGCTAAGAACAATGAAAGAATAAATGAACAGAGAATTACAACTGTCATTTGCAAACTTCTCCCCTGAGAATTCCTTGCTATTGCCTCAGTCCCAATGTATCCAGAGTTCAAGTCTGAGTTCAGCTGGTATCTCCAGTCATTATTGCCTCTGGATCCTGAAGTTCTCTATCCCTCTCTGAGCTCACTCTGATTCATTCATTCATCCCTTGTATAGCCCATTACATTTTGAAATGAGCATCTGTTGTGCACAGAAAGATGTACGGTCCTTGCCTTTACACATCCACTCTCTTCCTTGCACTACACTCATTTATTTGAATGTTTTAGCTATTTCCCTATCTACTATCATTCCTCCAGTGAGGGCCCATGTTTAATTCATGTGCATATCCCATTTACTGCCTAAGTCACCACCATACAACAAAGATGGTATTCAGCAGATTTTCTGCACATCTCAACAACTCAGTTCGTTGTTTACCCAGAAGAGCTTCATGATTTGGAACCACACCTACCTCTGTCTCTCACTGGCAGACATAGTTGATCAGAATGAAAGCTTGGCCCTCCCAAGACTGAACTCAAGGTTGAAACTGCCCCATGGCAAGGCTGCTTAACACTGGCAGAGACAAAGAGAATCAAGGTCCCTGCATAAATGTTAACTAAACAAGCAAGACTTCCTGGAGGCACAGTGGCACCTCTCCTCTAAAGTGTGCCCTTATAGATTATAGATATGTTGTGGGGAAGGCATGTCAGAGTGCCAGGTCATAGGGGCAGAGTCCGGTCATAGGAGCAGCACTGTTGTTAATGGTTGCCTAAGCAGGTTTAATTCCTTTAAAACATTGATTTTTAACACTTCATAGCTTTAAAAATTCTTATGTTTCAGAAATTGTAAGCAGAAAAACAGAGACTAGGGCGACGAATCCTAAGGATCTATCATCTCCTTCAACATTATCAACATGTCTCTCTCTCCATTGACCTCGCCCACACCTAATTGCACACTGCCAGCATGTGTGCCAGATTTAACATTTAACATTAATTTTCTCTCTCAACAATAACTTCTCATTTTCTTCCTCCTCTTCTCCTCATTCTGCATGCTGGAGATTGAACCCAAAGCCTTGTGTGTGGTAGACAAGTGCTCTACCACTTAGCTAATCCCTCCAGACCCAATACCACCTCTTTCCTGATGGCAAAGCATCCATTATGTTCATTATAGAAGAAACATAATAGTCTAAAATAAATTTCTAAGTGAGTGATTACACTTACATGTGATTCATGGCATAAGAGAGTGAACTCAACTGGTAACTATCCAGTCCAGACTCTTACGCCTTTCTTGAGCCTTAGTTTTGTCTTTCCCCATTTAATTTTTTTTCCTGGTCCCTGTGACAGCTCCTTAGTCTACCTACCCACATGCAGGTGAAAGAAAATTGATTGCAGCCCCTGGGGAAGGGATGCTCTGTGTTTGGTCAGGTAAATGTTATACCTCTTCAGGAGAAGCCTGGGCTCCAACACAGCCTATGGGCAGACTCGCTGACCAGCAGTGTTGAGAACTTCCCTTTCCAAGTCACCCTCCCTCTCTCTGGCTGAGATGAGCTATGACTTCTTGGCCCTCCCTCTCCACCCAGGCAGAACTGTTTTTCTCTTTGAATAAGGAAGACCACAGTGGAATGAAAGGAGCAGACCTACTGTCTGCCTTCTGCCCTACCTGACAACAGAGGTCTTTCTGTGCTACAGGTCCATTGTGTAGGTCATCTTATCTGCGCAGTGATTGCAGATTCTGAGATTCAGGCCAAACGAGCTGCAAAGCTAGTGAAGATTGTCTACCAAGACCTGAAGCCGCTGATCCTAACAATTGAGGTATGGGTTCAAGCTGATGCCAGTTCCGGGGGCAGAAGGGCAGAGATGAGTGGTGTGTCCATTAAAATGCTTTGGTATCAAAATAGGAAAATTTGACTCAAAGTGTTTTCAAAGCCCAGAGACTGATCTGGCTCCAAACTATATCAGTATTAGCAATCCCAAGAAATTTAGTTCTTTCTGCCTCTCCTCTCTGTTCATGTACATGAGAACAGGTACACGGTTGTACCAGCACTCCAAGCCATGTCCTGAGACCCAGATTCATTAGGTTATTTCAGTTCCTGATTTAATGACTGACCAGGGGAAGAGAAGACCTACTGTCACTATTAGGTTGGGGATGGGAGCAGATTTCTTTGAAGTGAGTGGCATGGAATGTTTAGGCAATATGGAGACCTAAACAGAAACAGCACAGTTTAGAAGAGACAAGGTGAGAGGAATGCTGGACAGGCCACTGGGACAGTAGAGCTGACCCTATAGCTCCAATTCACCATCTTGCAGGCACTGGCAAGCACACAGTGGGGAATGACAAGATCCCCCATGAAGCAAATACTGGTGACACTATTTTAGATTCTTGAATGTATATCTTAAATATCCATGAGACACAGATCATATGATGCCTACAAGTATTTTGGCAACTGAAAAAATTGGATAATTGCATTTTCTATCCTAATTTTTAGATAGAGTTTGTAAGAACTACCTCCATGAAATGATAGTGTTCACCTGTATACATTCCATTGGTTCTTATAATTTACTGCACAATGAATGAATGAAACTGCATGAATAGATAAGATTCAGTGCATGGAGACTGCATGTGCGCTGGGAACACAATGTTACCTTCACAACATAAGGAGTGAGTTGATCTCTAAGTGACTGGGATGGCCCAAGGCAGATAATGGGGAAATGACTTGGCTAAGATCAATGTCTCTAGAAGAACTTGGCTGCTTTATGCCTATGCGCATTGCACTTGGTTCTGGAAGTTTTCCTTAGGGTTTTCAAATTAAAATAAAATAAGTCAAAAAGACAAAAAGAAAGAAATTTGGTTTGATTCCCTAGTTTTTTTCAGATCCAACCATTGCATTCCCCTGTCAGTCCCTTTGGTTCATATATGTTGCCTGCTGTTCTTACTTACTTTATATATTCTTTCTCTGAAACTTTTGCTTTTGAATTATAATGACTTTTTGTTAAGAAATTATTTATGGGGCTGCGGAGATGGCTCAGCAGTTAAGAGCACTGGCTATTTTTGCAGAAAGACCTGGGTTCAGTTCTCAGCACCCACATGGTGCTAACAACTGTCCATAACTCCAATTCCAGAGGATCTGTCATCCTCTTCTTGCTCTGTGGACATCGCATGGTATAGGCACACTTACATACACACAGGAAAAATACTCATACACATAAAAATAAGTAAAAAAATTTTAAAATAAACTATTTATATAATACTTCATCAAAATTTTGTTTGTAATTCTTTACCCAATACCAGTGGGTAAATACCCATCCCCCTTTCCTTACCTCACAGCCAAATAAAAGCCCAAATAAGCAAATAGAGACTTTCCCCTTTTATTCCCCAGTCTCAACCAGCAGGCCCCTGTCAGAGAACACTAAATATCGGCATTCTGGAAAAGTGTTATCTCTCATTTTGATTACAGGTCAAGCTCACCAAAATCAGTCACCTGCCAGGCCACAGCAGGGAGTTATACACAGGTCTCTGCACATTGCAGTCCTATAACCGCTTTCCAGCCAAGACTATTCACAAAACTGACTCAAGGTTACTCAAAGAACAAAGCAAGTGACAGTGAAAAAGATTAAACTTTTTAAAATAGAATTTAGAAAAGCTAGCTTTTTTTTCAATTTGGAATATTTGAGCATTTGATTAATTTAAAAAAGCATATGAATGATTCCAGTATGAAGAATGTTATCAGCAGAATAGGATGAGAACATATCTCTGTCTTTAACCCTGGCTTATGATTTTTAGTAGCTTGGACAGGGAAATGCATCAAAACTCTTGGAGTAAGAGGTAATGACAGCTGAAGACTGCAGTGAAGGAAAGTGTTCTCCACCAGACTCTCTCCTTAACCTTCAGCAGCAGCAAAACTGTAATCAGTGGTCAGCACCTTACCGAGCTCTGCAGGAATGGTTGACATGATGCTACACTGGGTTCATGCACTAACTCACTAAGCGCTTACAACAGTCCTGTGAAGTGGAACAACTATCATCCTCACCAGATAAGGAAACTAACAGGGTTACCCAGAGTCACACAGGCAACTTAATAGAAGCAATCAGTGAACACTCCATCAAAGAGCACAGGTCCTGCAGTGGTTAAAAACAAACCATCTCGAATTTCTAATAGAAGAAATGGCAGAATCACAGTAGAACATCTATAAAGTGAGTGAAAGGAGAGGTCTACACAGAAACTGGTGTCCAGAGGGATCCAAAGGTAGAAGAATCTCCAACTGCCAGCAACCTAGAATTTCATAGACAGGCAACAATCCATGGTGGGTAGTGTTGCAGCAATACAAATTCTCAGAGCTGAAAAGAAGCCAATGTAGGCAATTATAGCTGCATCATTCCTGATTAGGTGTGTCAAGGTATTTGTCCACTGGGGAAACCAATATATAACTGAATTTGTGGCACCCAGGCAGGGCTTATAGGGACCCTCAACCCAGGGCCAGTGGTCCCTGGCACTCCATTGCCTTGTGCAATTGAAAAGCTCATCACCTTGAAGGAGGAGCATGAGGCTAGCTAGTAGGCAGAGCCACATGACCCCAATCATTGGTGTTTTCAGTTAGCATTTATTTAACATTTACTTTATGCCATAGAGCTCTGTACATGTCTCATTTCACAACTCTGTTGGAGTCATATGTGCACCTGCCACAGAGGCGGCCCAGAAAGGCCCACAGTAAAAGAGCTAGTAACTGAAGAAAATGGACATAACTATGTATGGATCTGAGTCAGCTAAGTGGCCTTGACTACATAAAATGGGTTATCAATTGAAGAGAATAGTTTGCCTGGAAAATATTAGTTCCATCCCAGATCCCCTAGGTAGTCAGTATTTTCTGGGCATGCTCTGCCCTTGGATTCACTGGGCATATTTGCATTTGTTCCTTGGGGGATCTCTGAAGCCTCATTCTAAACTTAGCTTCCCAGGGCCAAGGGGAGAAAGCCTGGATTTCACAGAAAGAGGAATGCTGGCCAAGCCTGCTGATTTGCCACAGGCAATGCCACAGGCATGGTAACTGCCATGGGCTGGATCTCTTCCCCAAGCTGCCTCACTTTTCTGTTCTCTTTCTAGGAGGCTATACAACACAAGTCCTTCTACGAGTCTGAAAGGAAGCTGGAGTGTGGAAATATTGATGAAGCATTTAAAATGGTTGATCAGATTCTTGAAGGTAAAACTTTCTGAAAAAAATTGAATGAGGGCAGCTTTCTGGGCAAGTGTTAAGTCGTCCTTTGCCTTCTAGAAATCATACAACAGCCTCAGTGAATGTTGTTCCCAGAAGGCAGACATCTCATTCATAAATGCCCCTCCCTATGCCTCCAGTGTGGGACTCCTAAAGAGATGTAAGAGGAAAAAAGATATCTTTTCCATTCCTACACCCACTGTTCTGTTGGGCGTGGTGCAGACAGACATGTTTATGGCCTACTGGCTTTTTGGTCCTAAGTGATAGGAAAAAGTTGGCGGAGAACGAGCGAATGGATCAGGAGGCACCAAGGCACAGCTAAAACTCCATCAAAATAGGGTTTATTAGCAAAGGAACACATGGGGCAGATACCCTTCCGGGAAAATGAAAAATGTCTGTCTGGGTCTTGAGCTGGGGTCTTTTTAAAAGGGAGGCTTCTGCTTCCTGCAGAAGGCAGGAAGATTTTTTTTTTTTTTTAATTTGGGTGGGGGTGGGGGAATGGGAGAGCAGGACTGTTAAAACCTGTCCTCTTTAGAGATCAAAGGGGAAGCCTGCTGAGTTGGCCAAACAGTGGAGAAAAGTCTGCTTCTCTTGACTTCAAAGGCCAAGGTGCTTATCAGCTAGGTTCCCTCTTCTCAGGAGCATGAGAAGTCCTTGGGATCCTGTTGGCAAGGGGGCAGGGCTATCTGAACCTTAACACTAAAGGTTCCATTTTTTTAGAAGTCTGAATATGTCTGGAAGAATCACTCCTAAACCCATAGTGCTGTAAAATTGTATCTCAGGGATGAATTGACAAATTAGTTTCCACTCTGGAGAGTTGAAAGCAACACCCAAAGTGAAGAAAGAGTCACTGTGGGTGGAGGGGCCAGCAGAGCGATAGGGTAATGTAACAGAATGCTAAACTTGGCCACTTTCACAAGTTGAAGCAGAAACAGTTCCTTCTGATATTTTTTTCAATTCTGTGTATTTTAGATGAAGTGACTATTTAATACAGTCTGGGTGAATAGGTAGAACCTATTGTGATTTATAAATCACTATGCCTGGGTATATCCTTTTAATTTTTAGATGTTTCTCCCCTCCACTTAAATGAACAGCCATTCATACTGACGTTCTGTTTGTACCCTCTGCTTTCTGTTTTCCCTGCCTTCCTGCAGGTTACTGAAGTCCATTTTGATTTATCTATTGTGCCTTTTAGTGTATCTCCTTGTGTAGATTTTTAAAAATAGCTCTAGTCATTAATATACATATATAATTAGTCTATTATCAACATTTTGACAGGTCAGATGTAGAACCTTACCCCCATTCCTGTCTTTATGCCTCTACATTCATACTGTAACTGTGAACTATCTTATTTTCTCATTCATCCGGAACCACATGAACCAATGTTATAATTTTGTTTTAAACACAATTTAGAAAACTCAAGAGGAAATGGAAAGTTGATTGTATTTACCTACATTTTTATTATTTCTGTTGTTCTTTTTCCTTCCAAGATTCCTTTATCTTATGAACGATTTTCTATCTGCTTCAGATCTTCAGGTCTATTGAAAACAAAGCCTGTTTTCTTTCAGCTAGGAATGCTGTGATTTCCTTTTCATTGTTAAAGAATACTTTCACCAAATATAGAATTCTGAGTTTACTGCTCTTTTAACATTAGAAACACTTTGTACCACTTCCTCAGGCCACCGTGGTTACTAATGAGAAATGCTTTGTTCCTGCAGAGGCGGTAATGAGGGTTTTCCCTTGATAGCTTTGAAGATAGTATTTTTGTGTTTAGTTTTCTAAAGTTCAACTATGTTGTTCAAGACATGGATTTCTTTGGATTTACCCACTTTGGGGACCACTTCTTGAATCTGAAGGTCAGCCATTACTTTTACAAATACTTAACTTCAGTGACACAGTGCCAGATTCCCTATTTTGGTCTCGTGAGTTTATGAAACTCTGCTCATTTTTTTCTTGTCTATTTTTTCGTTATTCAGATTGGTATGTTTTTATTGTTCTTATTCTCGTTCTTTACTTGTTTCTGCTTATTACTTATTCTGGAGAGTTTAGCCCATCCATCAAGTTTTTAAAATTTTGCATGTATTTTTCTGTTGTAAAATTTCCACTGGGTATTTTTATGTCATTTATTTGTTAAGACTATATTTTGATTATTTACCATTGAAGCATTTTTATTCATAATTTTTATTTTATTTTATTTTATGTGTGTGAGTATATTGCTTGAATGTGTGTAAGTGCACTCATGTCATGCACTGCCCACAGAGGTCAGAAGAGGGCATTGGATTCCCTGGAACTGGAGTTATGGGTGGTTATTAGCTACCACATGGGTGCTGGGAACCAAACCTGGGTCCTCTGCCAGAGAAAGCAGTGCTCCTAACCACTGAGCCATCTCACCAGCCCCTACCATTGAAGAATTTTGATGACGGCTGCTCACATATGTCAGATGATCCCAACATCTGTGCCATTGTGGTGTTAGTCTTTTCTCGTTGAGGTTGACATTTTTCTGGTTCTTAGAATAATAAGTGACATCTTGTAGAATCTGGGACATTTTGGATACTCTCATATAAGTTAGGATATAATATAATAAAAATATAATATAATAAAATATTAGTATCTTATTTGCATTTTCTGTACTGGAACTGACCCAGTGAAGGAAGGGGTGATGCCTTGCTATTCCTGTATGATGGAGGAAAGAAGTGCAGAATCCCCATCAGAACCCCTGATGTGACCCAGCAAGGAGTTTGAGAACTCTCATTTTAACCTGATGTGGGTGGGAATCTAGGCTGTCCACTCAACCTTTGCAGATAGAGGTGGGGCTGCAAATTCTTCTGTGGTGTCTTGTTGGGGTAGGCTGCTTACTGTCTCAAAGCATTTTGGTTTTCTATACTTTTTCTTTCTGATCATTTGGCTTTTATACTGCTATTTGTTTCTCTCTGCCTGTTGGTGTTTTGGCTCTCTAACTTCTCCAGAACCAAGTCTGGCACATATGGAACAAACGATAATAAGAACTCCCAAACCTATCTAACCTACTTGGGTACTTTTACATGTGTTTTGAAATCCCTGCTTACTCTGCTTTCTCCTCTCCACCTTTCAGGTCCTCTGGGGGGAGGGTGGGAGAATATGAATCTCTAAACAACAGATTAATTTGGAAATACAGAAATGCAATCTGCAAGATAACATACAGACCAGGGATAACTGATTATGTGGAGAACAAAGAAAGCGTTGGGGTTTTATTGGTAAAAGAAAGATTATGCAGTTCTGTAGAAAGAAAGCCCAGTGACACGGGCAACATCGCTGGCAGAACACAGGTGTGTTCTGATTGGTATGAGTCAGTATTTGCTATATTTGGTAGGTAAGACTTAGAATCTAGGAGGCCACTTGGGCCCTCATCATTTCGATTGGGCTTGGGAGACAGTCTTAGAATGGGCAGATGCAGCCCAAGTGTTTTCTCCTGTGGCCTCTTGATGCCATTTTAGCTGGACATCACATGAATGACTGCCTTTTGCACAATTAACTGTCATTAACAGTCAGTGTGAGTCAATGTATTTGACAGGAAGAACAGAGAGGAGTACATTATTCTATCTTGTTTTGGACTAGAAGGCTCCTTGTCAGAGAATTTTAGTTCTAGAAAGTCACACCTTTCCTTAGGACTCTGCAGCCTCACACACTGACAGATGCAACAGATTCTCCTACACAACTCTCCTTCAAGTCTGCAGATACCCTGAGAACTAAACATTGGTGTTTGTCACTCTTCACCGTGGGGCCATGGAGTTTCTGCACACGGAGACCATGGGAATGGAGTGGGGAGACTACCTGTTCTTCCTGTCAGCTTCTTTTGTTTCCTCTAACAGGTGAAATACATATAGGAGGTCAAGAACATTTTTATATGGAAACCCAAAGCATGCTTGCTGTTCCCAAAGGAGAGGACGGAGAAATGGATATCTATGTGTCCACACAGTTTCCCAAGTATATACAGGTAACATGGGGACATTGTGCAAGGGACATAGCTGGTTTCTGCCATCAAATATACCAAGAATAACTAGAGATAAAAAGAAAAATTGAGTACTAACAGCCCCATTGATTCAGAGCCATCTAATTTCTTAACTTTGAAGAGAGTTTCATTAAAGTAGGGACTTTTTGTTTATGGCTCCATAACTTTAAAATCTATTGTATAATAATTGATGTCATCCTGAAACAAAGGAAAAATGAGACAGGCCTGCCCGCTGAAGCTTATGGTACCTGATTTACAAGAGTAGTTAGGAAGCCACATTGGAAAAGATGCAGTCAGACACTAAATCAGCTAAATCAAAAATGACATGAGTGAGGAAATAAGAGAAAGGAGAGTTGGGTAAGGGCTAGACTCACCCAAGAAGTCTTACAAAAAAGAAGCCTTAGGTGTGGCTTTGTAGTAGGAGCGAGGTTTATTAGCTGGTAGAAGAGAGGCTATTCAATGGCAATTCCAACACAAGGTCAAGCACACACTTATTCACACAGTCATCTCTTCTACAAACGTCTTCTGTCTCTATCCAGTGTCCCAAGCAACTCACGTGCAAGAAAGGAGATGATACCTACCTAAACTGGTCTAAGCATCAAGGTAAAAGTCAGTAAACAAAGCAGAGGGATCTTGATTCAGAGGGTTCTAAGGGGCCAGAGCTGTCACCAGAGAAGGACAAATGTGAGGATGTGAACAATGAGGCCTTGGGGAAGGTGGAGCACTAAGAAGGGCCTGGTGACCTCTGTCTGCTCCAGGCCCATTCTGTTCCACTCCCTGTGTGACATGGCCCATGTATCCCACCCCACCCCTAATAAAAATCAGTTGTTAAGATCAAATGACCTATAAATATTAGGGTGAAGAAAAGAATGGGCCCTGTATCCAGAGACCACCAGCTGGTCAGTTTTCATGGTCTCCCAGTAAGAACATGAGAAGTATTCATTTTACAGTGGAGACAGTAGACTACAGTGGGAACCCAAGCTGGGAAAAGCATGGAAGTTCATGAAGTCTTACTGCTTCCAGAACCATCCTGAGGGATTAATTTAAAAGGGGTACTTTGGGTGTGGTTCTTGGGGAAAACACAAACACATTTTAAGTACAAAACTATCTCACTGGTATTGAAAGAACTAGTTGACATTAACAGTAGTTTGGGGAATGTTATTCTAGCCAAATATCAGTGAGAACTGTTGTGAATGGTGGTAAGGTTACCGGGGATTTTTATGTCTTTTATCATAAACACATGAACTACATGGTTTGTGTGCTATGCACAACATATGGAATCAAAGTAGGTGGTGGTAATAGCATTCATTCCAGGGGACAGGCTTCTTATATGGTTGTAGATGTGACAGTGACCTGCTGAAGATGGGTCAGATTAGTGAAAACTGTTCTTATTCACAGGATATAGTTGCCGCAACCTTGAAGCTCCCAGCTAACAAGGTCATGTGTCACGTGAGGCGTGTTGGCGGTGCATTTGGGGGGAAGGCAGGCAAAACCAGCATCATGGCAGCCATCAGCGCTTTTGCTGCCAGCAAGTAAGTGGCAGAAATCTGTTAAACATACTAAAAACAAAATGAAGTCTTCATATCAGCACTGCAATGAGAACGAATCTAAACTAAGATTATTTAAATACCACACATTACATAGCAATACACAAACAAGCTGCCAGCTTATTAAACTTATTTGTTTTATACTGTCAGACTATAAGAATTAAAATAAGTATCAATTACTGAAAGGTATGAAAATCACTGCAAAAATATCATAATGGGGGCTGGAGAGATGATTCAGCAATTAAGAGCACTGACGGCTCTTGCAGAGGACCTTCGATTCCCAGCACCCACATGGCAGCTAACAACCATCTGTAACTCCAGTTCCAGGGGATCCAACACCCTCTTCTGTACAACATGGGTGCACTTACTAAGTACACATACAGGCAATACACTTATACACATAAAATAAAAATAATAAATAAAAATTTGAAAATTTATGTAATGCCAGGAAAGTCAATAGAAACGGGGTCCTGAGTGGGTGGGACAACTTGTGCTTTGCACTTGTTAGTCTAGCTGCATGCTTGTAGACCAGGTATATGATCTTTTGAACGTCCTCTCCTTCTTGAATTAAATAGATATATTTTTTGGTTAAAATTACATTATTTATCTTGTGATTTTCCTTTGAGGGTCTCAAAATATTACCCTAGGCAATTGTCTTTGGAGCAGACACACTTAGAAGGCTTAATTTCTTTGTGGAGTAATATCACTAGCTTAGTTCTTCAATTCTAGCAAACAAAAAGACCTTGAGTCTAGATCTGTCCTATTGAGGAATGTTTGGAAGACAGATCCCACCTGTAACTTTACCATGTCAGTCAGACCTCACCTATGGTCCTCTACTTGTAATCAGTCTAAAATGGGCCTTGGAACTATTTGCTGTAGCCAAAGTTGTTCTCACAGTGGGAAACATCCTCTAGTGACACCCTAGAGCCTACAACACCCAAAAGCCTCTTTCCAATGAACAGTGAATGTCAGATGCTATATCCTGACACAAAGGAGGTGAGCCACTAAGCATGCCTGAGGCTGACCATGGGGAGTAGTCCTCGAGTTTTACTGCGCTGTGTACTCCCAGCAAATACTCGCTTTTATTATTATTATTATTTATTATTATTATTATCATTATCATTACTGTTGCTGTTTCAGACATAATCGTGCAGTCCGTTGCATTCTGGAAAGAGGAGAAGACATGTTAATCACAGGAGGCCGCCATCCTTACCTTGGAAAGTACAGAGTAAGTACAAGAACAGGTGGGGGATTTATGTTGCCAATAGAACATTCTGCAAATGCAGAGGGCAGCACTTGGCCTCTTTGATGGCGAATGACAAGGATCTAATCAACAAATGATACTTCTATTTAGTTTTCTGTTTCTTATGCTGTTTACTACGTGGTTCAGTGAAGAGTTTTTCCTTTGCCCAAAGGTGTCTGTTTGAGAGAATGTACTATCTATAACTGTCTTCTGTAGGGTGAATGACCAGAAAATCTGTGACTGTAAATGTCTGTGAAGATAGATCTGATAGCCATAGTTCTTTTCAGGTATAAAAAAGGTAAAAATAGCATATTTCTCCTAATAATAGTGTTATATGAAATTGAAAATATTTGCAAATTAGTTCCTCATTTTTTAATATATCAAGGGTATCTTGCAAAACTATATCCAAGCAATCTGTAGAAAAGTTTCTATAGAAGAAAGTAATTATTATTTTGCTTCTTAAGAGATGATTTTACATCAGAAAGGTGGCTAACTGCCTTAAAAAATAACTAAACTCTCTCAGGATTTTAAACCTTTATGACATTTTTCTTGTTCAAGTAGCAGCCCTATAGTCTTCATGAATAGGGGGAGGGGGAGGACTCTGCTCTGTAAAGTCATTCAGGGACTTTTCATGTTGAGGCACCTTCATCCCCTTAGACAGCACTGCTATTGTAGTCACTAGGTGCATAGAACTATTTAAACTCACATTTAAATTAATTCAGTTAAACTAAGATTCTGTTCTACAGTTTCATTATGTATTTCAAATGCACAGCAGCCACACATGGTTAGTGACTACCACATTAAATAGTGCAGACCTAGAATATTGCTATCATTCTAGAAAGTTCTACTGGAGCTCTGCACAAGGACTTTGAGTCCTGCACAGAGTCTTGTGCAACAGGAAGTAGGTAAAGCAAGAGTATGGCATCATGTAGAAGATATTTCAGGTAGCAGACCTATAAGTGGCAGGCCTCACTTCTATCTTGGGCATTAGCATTACCACCTATCAGTAGGTACCACCTCCCAGTGTTTAGAGCACAAACACACACCACCACAGCCAGCTTTTTAACATAATTCTGGAGAACCAGATTCAACTCCTCATGTTTGCAACTGCAAGCTCTTTATAAACTAAGCTGTCTTCTCAACCCCCTGAATATATTTTTTAGATACTCATAAATGTGTCTATTCACTCTAAGGTGAATTTTTAATGTAATTCAGTTCAGAATGATTCATGAGTTAAACTTTGTCCTGAGAAGATTACTTTCTGAGGAGAAGGAACAGGGAATACTCATATGTATGTATCATTAATTAAATAATGAGGACAAAATAAGTTCACATTAAAAGATGAAGCAGAGGAGGAGGTGAGTCTATGGGGAGAGATGAATGTGAGCTGGAGCATACAAGAAGACTTCTTACAGAAGATGAAACAAATGAAACTTTAAAATCTAGATACAGGGCACGTGAGATGGCTCAGCAGGTAAAGGCTTCTCACCAAAGCCTGATAGCCCGAGTTTGATCCCTGGAACCCACATGGTGGTAGACGAGAACCGTTTCCCTCAAGTTGTCCTCTGACCTCCATGTGTGCATCATAGCACATGCAACTCCCATAAACAAACAACAAAATCATTAAAAAAATAAAAACATAGAAAGCATAAAAGGTGATGTGACTAGCAATAGCAAAACTACAGAGGTAGAACAAACACTGTGTGTTTGATGGGAAGGAGTTGAGGGGGAGGGAGAACTAGAATGCAGAATACTGGAGAGTAGGGAAAATAAGATTAATTATTTAGGTGATACCAGTCCGAAAGGGGCCTAGCGCCCCAGAATAATACAATTAAACTTGATCTCACATAAAGGAATGAGACTGAATAGATTGTTGGTCAGTCACATGCCATAACTAAACATGTACTTTGGGAGATAAGGTGAGGATCATGGACAGAATGGCCTGAGGAACATAGGATGGAGCAGGTGGTCCACTGAGAGGCAGGATGAATTCAGACAGGAAGCAGTGGGGTCTGGGGCATGGTAGTATGGTGTGTGATAAATGAATCCAAGAGCATTTATTGTATGAAATAAAAGTATTTGTTGAAAAACTTGGTAAATGCAATGGTGAAAAGGCCACAAAACATGACTTGGAAGTTTCTAGAAGAAAGAAACAATCTGGAAGGAGTAATTGATCTGGAAGGAAAGACAGTGATGATCTTGTTTGTGTAAATGTTGCAGAAGTGACAACAGGGCATTGAAACAGAAATGTCCTTCACCAACATGGGCCTCGTTGAAGAGACCGTACCATAGTTACCAGAAGCCGTTATGATGGCAGTGGTTCAGGCTATGAGAAAACAAGGTTTACTGATGGAGAGTAGTGTGAGGACAGGAGGTGAGATTAGTATCGATATAATAATATCGAAAATTTATAGAGCGTGCACTTGCTCTGTGTCAGTCATTTGGCTGTATTTTCAATCTATCACCTGATTTATTTCCATTTCACAGACAGCCAGAGAGCACAGAGTACACTAGTTGTTTTTCCTGCTGCTGTGATCAAACACCCTGACAAAAGCTACTGAAGGGAGAAAGCCTGTTTTGGCTCACAGTTTGAGGGTACAGTTTGAGGTCAAGGCCGCAGGAGCTTGAAGCAGCTGGTCACATTGCATCTGCAGACAGGAAGATGAAAACTAGCACCCAGCTAGCTTTCCTTTTATATGTACTCTGGGACCTAAGTCCAGGAAATGGGGCTTATAAGGTGGATCTTCCTACCTCAATGAACTTAATCAAAAGAATCCCTCACAGGCTTGGCCAGAGGATAACCTAATCTAGATAATCCATCACAGGTATGCCCAGAGACTTGTCTTGAAGGCAATTTGAGATCCTGTCAAGTTGATAATTAATATTAACCATCACACAGAGATTTTCTGAAAAAACTTAGCTAGCTGTATATCCAAGAAACAGCTGCCAGATCTAATGTCATTAAGTTTTCTCCATGTGTGACCAAGCAAACCTTAAACAAACTTGACCCCTTGAGCCAGTATTAAAGGTCATTTCTCTCTCCATAGGCTGGATTCATGAACGATGGCAGAATCTTGGCCCTGGACCTGGAGCATTATTGTAATGCAGGTAGCACCCTGGATGAATCATTATGGGTAAGTGTCTTAAAGGAAGTTTACATTCTTCCAAGAGTATTACACAAAGTAATTTAACTCAGGAAGTATTCAACCCTTACATAGTATTTAATTATAAAAGCACAAAGACTCTCACTGCGGGAATAATACTCATTCAAAAGCACTCACTGGGAGCTACAAGTGGAGCCAGAGACCTAGGCCAAGCTTGCCTCTGCGTGTCCTCTCCATGCCCCAATTCCCAATGTGAGCACTAGACCAAGCCTCTCAGCCTTGGCCCTATGGATATTTTGGACTGTGTAAGATCTACCCTATGCATTATGGGATGTTCAGTAACATCCTTGGTCTATAGATGTCACTGGCATGCAATCCCTAAATCTTAGCAGCCCAAAACAATCTCTAGATGTTACTAAATAACCATAGATAGTAGACAAAAGGATTTCCTCTGGTTGAGGATCAGTACATTAGAACAAATACCAGAATTTCTTTTTTAATTTTTCCCTGCTTTCTGTAATATAACTCTATAGATTCAGTGCATAGGGCCACAGACCCAGGGCATTTAGAAATATTTGAAACTTGAAAAAATGCATTTTCTTAACATGTGAAAATAAAAATAATTTAAGAGCTCAAGTCATTTAAGATTGCTGGGCATGGTGGCACACACCTTTAGTCCCAGCATTGGGAGGCAAAGTCAGGTAGATCTCTGTGAGATGGAGGCCAGCCTGGTCTATGTAACAAGTTCCAGGCCAGCTGGGCCTAAGGGAGACCCTGTTTCGACAAACAAACCAGAAAACATTGCATTTAAAATCATTTTACAGCAAAATATATTTAACTGGGGCATGGCACATTTTGCATGTTTGATGGGAGCTGAAAGGGAGCTGCCGTTTCTGGCCTGGTTTTGGTCTGAGGTCTCAGCATGGTAAAACAGGTACAGAAATATGGGGTCTTCTCACATCGATTCTGGGTCTCTTCAGGTAATAGAAATGGGACTTCTGAAGATGGACAATGCTTACAAGTTTCCGAACCTGCGCTGCCGGGGCTGGGCCTGCAGAACTAATCTTCCATCCAACACGGCACTTCGTGGGTTTGGCTTTCCTCAGGCAGGGCTGGTCACCGAGGTCTGCATCACAGAGGTGGCGGTCAAGTGTGGCCTGTCCCCAGAGCAGGTAACACTACATTAGTCTCACATAGAAAAGTCTGAATGTCTGAGATGAGAGGGCCTTGAAATTCTTCAGGAGAATTTGCGATAGGGGGTGAATGATTTTCTTGCATTTCACCCAGCCGAGTAGTTAATAAAGAACCAGTACTTCAAAGTTTAGTGATCCTTTTCTTAACTGCACTCCTCAAAAATCCTAGAAACAGAATTTTTGAGGAACAAGCATTGGCTTTTAGTCTGGTCAGTGAGAAGTTTCTATTAGTTGGGGGTTGTATTACTGTTTTATATTGCTATAACAAAATGTCTGCAGCTAGATAAAAATACCAAGAAAAGAGGTTTGTTTAGTTCACAGTTCAAGATGTCTGAGAGCATGGTTCCAGCTTCTGCTTTATTCTGGTGAGGACTGTTGGCAGATGACATTGTAGGATCTTACACAAGAGGGATCACATGGCAGGGCAAAAAGCTGGAGAAAGATTTTGAGATCATACTTTCCTACTGACTCTCACCAGAACTACCCCAGCTTCCATGAGAATGACCTTAATCTCTTGAGAGAGCAGCATCACCATCCTCCTACTTGGCCTCTCCTCTCAGAGGTTTTGCCCC
Organism: Nannospalax galili; assembly: GCF_000622305.1. Taxonomy (NCBI): domain Eukaryota; kingdom Metazoa; phylum Chordata; class Mammalia; order Rodentia; family Spalacidae; genus Nannospalax; species Nannospalax galili. Next base: position 547,023 of record NW_008329141.1, on the reverse strand, counting down.
CTCAACACCCACACTGAGCTCGCCTCAAACATCACACTCCCTGGGAGGTAAGCCAGGTCCCAACTCCAGCAGGGACATAACTACCACCAAGGTCTGCCAGACCTCCTCCTCGTTTCCCTAACATCTCAGGCAGCCATCATAAGGTTTGTCACTTAGTTACTCAGTGGTCTCCTGTCAGTGATTTAAGTCTTAGGCCTCAATTTCATTTGTTAGCAAAGATGGTTCCCTCCCTGGTGCCTCTTACACCCCCCAGGTCCTATGGGCTGAGCTCTCTCCTGCTCTCTTTCCTTCCCTGTGCTGGGGTAGAGATGACAAACAGGAGCACCTGGGAGAAAAAAGTGACCTCTCCCCAGATGAATACTCCTAGGCGGTCTACTGGCCTCTCTTTGGCAGATTTTGCAGATCAGATAGTACCACAGGCAATGTTCCTTCTGGCAACACTTGTGCCCCAGGAGGCCCTGGGAAGCCTGAGTCCTCAGTTCATCTGCCTTCTTCCCCTTAACATCAGATTCTATGGCCATAGGGAGGAGCCATCTTCTTTATGTCTTAAACTTGCAAGACCCTTGTCCTTCCCTTCGTGACCTCCCCACCACAGTCTCTCTCCTTATGATGTTCCATAGCAGGAGGGAGGAGGATGGCACAAAGGCCTCCCTTCCTGACTAGAGTCATCTCCTAAAATGACTGTCCCTGGGGGAATGGAGAGATGGCTCAGCAGTTAAGAGTACTGGCTTCCTTGCAGAGGACCCAAGTTCAATTCCCAGCACCTAGCTGGCTGCTAAAAAAATTGTCCTGTCCGGTTTCAGGGATCTGATGTCCTCTTCTGGCCTCTGCAGGTATCCACATGGTGTACTTACAAACCTGCAGGCAAAACACTCATACACATAAAGTAAAAATACATACATATTTAAAATTTAAAAAACCTTTCCCTGGAATGGCACAACTCATTAATTTCTACTTGTCCTCTTACAAGGATCTAAGAGATTCTTAGAGGCATTGGTTGGGGACAGTGTGTGTCTACAATGGCCTCCATTAGCTTTCAGAGGCCAACTGTGAGCCTTTTCTTAACTGAGAATACAAGGTGCTGAGCATCTTTACTCTCAGCTAAGGAGTCTGAGTTGCCAATTCTGGGAAGCAGTAACAATCTACTCAGGATTTCAGACATCTGGGGATAGAATCGTTTCATTTGTGGTTACCTGCACAGGACCTGAACATAACTGAGCCTTATCAACATTTCATCATGGGTAGGGGAGGGGCTCGTGAGGCCCCACTCCTCCCTGGGGGACTAATGGCAGTTAGTGGTTGCTGGAGGTGGGGGGTGGGGGTGCCACTTTCTTCAAAGGGGTAGGCACTGCTAAGTTACCCATACTCAGAAGTTCATACACATAAAAGACATGGCAAGGAGGATTTCAATGGGAGATGACTGTGGGGATGAGAGAGGACAATAAGGTAAAGATGACTAAAATTTATTGTATGCATGCATAAAACTATCAAAGGGAAAAAAGAATGTCATTCGTTCTTCCTAGCCATAAGTTATATTTAAGCAAATATTTCTGTTTGTTTGCTTTGGAAGTAAATGGTCTTATCTTGCCATAGCATCTGAATGTCCCAGATCCCATACTCTGAACACCTTTCAACAGATGCCACAAATACAACTAGAATTGAGAGTCAGGAATGTACCTGGCCTATGTTGAGAATAGACAGAAATACAGGCAAAAGATTCAGTCCTTTAAATTCACAGGAACAGCACAGAGGTAAGTCTAACAGAGTTGATCAGGGCTCCTAGTAGAGAATGAGGATGATACCTGGAGAAGGGATTAGTGAGGTCTAGGTAAAACCTGGCTTGGACCTTTCAAGTTGAGCAGAATTGGAGTAGGACAGTGGATGGACAAGATTATGTCTTCCAGGTTTCCCCTCACTTTTAAAGCCTTTCTTTCATAGGTTCGACTGGTAAATATGTACAAGCAAATTGATCATACTCCCTACAAGCAAGAGATTAATGCCCAGACCCTCTCCGAGTGTTGGAGAGAATGTATGGCCAAGTCTTCCTACTCTGTTAGGAAAATGGCAGTGGAAAAATTCAACGCAGAGAATTCCTGGAAGAAGAGAGGGCTAGCCATGGTACCTCTGAAGTTTCCTGTGGGTCTTGGCTCAGCAGTAGCCATGGGTCAGGTCAGTTCTCCAAACACATGTAGAAATGCCACCTGGAAGAGGTCCTGTGTTCAGCAGCAAATCAAATAGAGGAGGGACTTAGGAATGAGACCAGAGGCCCTTCATGGAAGGCCTGGTCTGGTGGGTTAGATCTCTAGTTTCCTGATCTTGACCTCATCTCTTCCGTGCTTTCATCTATTTTCTGGAAGGAGATACTAAAGATGCTAGCAATTTGCTCCTTAAGGTGGTTTCCTAATTAAACAATTTAAGGGCTTGGATATCTCCAGGGATCCCCCTCTCCTTCTCCCAGGGCAGAGCAACACTTTAGGTTTCTTTATTTGCAGGAGCCCTCTACTTCAAAATGCAAATTTATGCATATATAGGTTGAAGGGGAATGAGAATATCTGTGACACACACACTACCATCATTATAGATCATCCAGCTAGTGAGTGACAGAACCAAGATTCGACTTCAACATGCCTGGCTGCAGGTCCCATGTTTTCCTTGTACCTTGTTTGCTGCCTCCCTGAGCAGAAGCAACTCTTGCCAGCTGCTTAGAGGTTCAAATGCACCTCATTTACGGATTCCTTAATTCCTAGACTGTGAACCCTGAATGACACAGATGGCATCTAGTTAACCTCTGCATTTCCAGAGCCTACCACAGCACTGTCACAGAGCAGGGATCCAAATGTTGCACGGCTGACGCAATTGGGAACTCTTGAGATAAGAACTAACTTCCCACCAAAACCAGCAGTCATCGCTTGAGGATTTAAATTTCACCAACAATTTCCGTTATTTATAATGGAGAGCCATCTGGCCCAGTTGTGCTGATTTTAAAGGGTGAAGCTTTGTGGAATTATCTTTTGTGATGTTAACAATGAGGCATATGGTGGTGCCACTTAACTGAACCAAATTTGGCATTTTAAATAGCCAGAGGAGATTGCAGCACCACGTGGAAGAAATTACTCAGCAGTCCCTGATACAAATGCCACCCCAGACCTGCAGGCAGAGTGCTGTTACCAGCAGGGCCACACAATGGAGTACACACAAAACCATTGTAATTGTAGCTCAGTCACATATGCTAAGGCCAACTGTGAATTCCACCCACACTCATCAGACCCAAAGAGGCAAAATACAGAGTCTCTAAACTTAAGAATTTGCTCTTGCAAATTCACAGATCAAACATTTTTGAGCACCTACTACTCATGAGACATCATGTCATATTTAAGAAGATGACTTAGGCCATATCCTGCCTGAGAACTGTGCAGTAGAACAGAGCCCAGAAGTGACTGCTGCATCTGGCATCACTGCCCAGGGTAGCCAGCTCTAGGCTCTCTGAAGAAGACAACACTGTATTTTGGGAAGAAATGGTAGGAACACAAGATGATGATGTTAACAGAAGCCATGTATCAGATGATAGTAAAACATCCTCTGTTGCATCTCCCCAGGGTCCTTAGGCATATCAGACTATGGTCTGATATTCTAAGACTTTTCATTTGGGCATTAATGCACATGCCTTTCCTCTCAGATACACGATGTCCCCACTTTGCCAAGACATCACTAGTTTACTCCTGTTGACCAGGCATATGGAGACCACATTCAGTCAAAAGTGTTGTATTTGGAATGATGGCGGTTTCTGCTTATCATTCACTAGGGTAATGCATACCTTTGGATGCTAATAAGAGGTAGTTCTCCATGTGTGCTGGATAGCTTTAGTGTCAACTTGACAACTTGGGTTGAAGGAGCCTCAATTGGGGAATTTCCTTCATTGGACTGGCCTATGGCCATGTCTGTGGGGAATCTTCTTGATTGTTGAGTGATGTGAGAGGGCCCAGCCCACTGTGGGTGGTGCCACCCCTGGGCAGGTGGGCCTGTGTTGCATAAAAAAGCAGGCTGAGCAGGAGCCAGGGGAGCAAGCCAGTAAGCAGCATTCCTCCATGGCCTGTGCTCCAGCTCCTGCCTCCAGGTTCCTCCTCTGATTCCTACCTTGGGCTCCCTGATGAACTGTGAGCTGGGAGATGTAAGCCAAATAAACCCTTTCCTCCCCAAGTTGGTATTGGTCAGAGTATTTTGTCATAGCAGTGAAGAAACAAACCAGAATGCCATGTATGGTCTACAGGCCACAAGTATATGTGAAGGTAGACAAAGAATTGATCTAGGAATACAGTCCTTTGGGTTTATCTGATGCTTGGCAGGGAGCATGCAATTCCTTAAGTACCACTTATGACCAGAACTGCTTACACATAACCTGATTCATAGAGGTGTGGTAAAATTTTAGGTTTATGAAGTGAAAATTAGCTTGTTCCCAGAATTTTTCTTAGCTCCTACTTTTCAAATCCCTGATTAAGTCAGGCATAATGGTACATGCCTATAATCCTGATAGTCAGAAGATGGAAGCAAGAGGATTGCTGTGAACCCAAGGTCAGTTTAGACTAGTCTATTAGCTACTTTTCTCATGGCTGTGACAAAATACCTGATAAAAGCAACTTAAGGAAGTGTTTATTTTGGCTCATAGTTCGAGGGCTCAGTACATCATAGTGGGGAAATCCTGGTGACAGGAGCACGAGACAGCTATTCACATTGCATCCACATTCAGGAAGCAGAGGGAGATGAATGATGGTAAAGCTGCTCCTTTTTTATGCTCTGGTTTCCTATCCCACAGAAAGGGCGGGTCTTCCTACCACGGCAACCCAGTCTATTAACTCTCTAACTGTCATACTCAGATTTATCTGCTAGATGATTCTAGATCCTATCAAGTTGTCAATCAATATAAACCATCAGAGGCTATACAATGAGTTAGGCACAAGAGTGGACTATACAGTGAAGCCGTATCTCACAAAACAAAGGATCCGGAGTTATTACATCATTCTGCATAGAAACTTAGATATTAAGAAACCTGGCTGACAGAGTTTTAGTGACCCCTGGCTGACTCAGACCATATCTGTAAGATTGTGCTTCCTCGAAGATAGCTGCAAGAAGTCACATGCTTGGCAATACTAAAACATGGTTTGCTTAGTCTAGCAGATTTTGATTAGAGGACTCTTTAATTCTATGAGCAATTTGGTTGCTTCTGAGTCTTTGTGAGGACCTCCACAGTGAGATAACATTACTTCCAAGTTCCCTCTCAACTCCAAAGCTCTGTGATTTTGTTCAGGCATCCTAGATCATTTTGTAGCTGAACAGTGAATACATCTCTGTTCATTTTACTTGGATTTTCATTTTTGGGTCTCTGTAACATACCTACAATTATGAGAGTGTGTTCACACAGCTATTCTCCCTCTCTCTCCAACTATGTATGTATATATAAACTTGCATTTTTTAAATGGAGGAACCCACAAATAAAGAAACTTAAAATTTTGCTTCACTGTGAGGCAGGGGATCCTTGGAGATACCCAATGCCTTTAAATGCCCTAATTAGGAAGCAGTACTTTAAGATGTACTTATTGCCACAGACACAGAGCCACCCAGAAACAGTGTGGCCTCTTGTGGTGGGGGCGATCACCAGGCAGCACTCGCCCTCCTGTTGCCTAGGCTCTGCTTGGGTTATAAATACATACATATTTTTTGGCAGGGGCTGGAGGTGGGATGGGGGTAGGGTAGAAGAGAAAATAACATTGGTAGAAAGTGTTTTAGCTGGTATGACATGTTCAAACACTAATCAAAAACGCTTCTTCTGTTTCATGTTTTCTTCCCCTGCTTAGGCAGCTGCCCTGGTTCACATTTATCTTGATGGCTCTGCACTGGTCACTCATGGTGGGATTGAGATGGGGCAAGGTGTCCACACTAAAATGATTCAGGTAAAAATGCAAATACTGGATTCTGTTAAGTATGTCCTCACAGATACGTTCATGAGGGAAGAACCGTGAATGCATTTCTGTTCCAAAATAAAGGACAGGAGGCTTTAGGTTTGACAGCTTAAGCTGTTAAACTATTAGTAGAGCCTGGGTAACAAGTCAGTTTTGTAACTGAGCCCCAGAAAAGTATGTGGCAGGGAAGTCAAATTGCTTTATTGCTAAAGAAATTTTGTCCTTGTTTTCTGCTTTTATTTCGATATATTGACACTGAATTGTCCTTCCTTGAATCTTTTCTAAGCAAAGAAAAGATGTACAAATTATGATGTGCAATGTTTCTTTTTCATATTAAGGGCTCTGAATAATCAATAATATAAGTCAGATTTGATATTTCCAGCCAAGTTTGTTAGCGATACTATTTTAGGGTCCTTATTTCCTTCCAAAATTACTAAGATGTTACCGTTGTAATTTTGTACCTTGTGCTTTTTCCAACTAATCTTATAGAGAATAACTGCTGCTTCTGTCATTACAAAATTTTTTAACAATTTCCAGACATGGTGATGCAGGCACATAATCTTCACACTTCAGAGGCTAAGACAGGAGGATCAGGTCAACTTAGCTGCATAGCAACATCCTGTCTCAATGTATATGTGTTTGTAATTAATTTAACTCTGCCCCAATTATTGAGCACTTCAACAAACATTTTTTCTACATTAATGTATAATTCTGTCAGTGATTATTTTCTTAAAATAGCTCATCAGAATTGGAATTACTGACTCATGGGGTATGAGTGTTTTTAGTTACTTGACACACATTACTAAATTGTTTTCCATAAACTGTCATATACTAATATTAAATGTGAAGAGTTGTTGAAAAACCTAGATGATTTTCAGATGAATGAAAGTACCTCAAATATTCTAATTCAGGGTTTTTTTTCCCCGATTGTATGGACTTTGAACATTTGTTTTCTTTCATACTACTAATCCGTTGAGGATTGTTCAGCTCCGCTATTCCCCACATTGGGGCTGAGATTCAGTGTCTTCCCTATTGAGCCAAAGATCTTATGTTGAGAGCCTGTGCACTCTGCATAGAGACTTTTCTGAGAGCCAAGCATTGTGCACTTTAAGTCTAAAATTATTTTCTCCGGCACTGAAAGATAGAATAAAGCAGCCTCTAAACTCCAAGTTGGCACTTGGCCCTAGCACCATGTCTTCCTCCTGTGATGTGTGTGCTACTGAGGCTGCGGTCCTTCACAAGGGACACTTTTCCTGGATCACCCCCAGAAACATCCATGGGAAATGGGCAGCTTTGATTACAGAAGTCAACTTTGCTAGAGTTTTGCCAAGCATGGTGGGAAGAGTGGGCTCAAGGGTGTTGATTTCAAGATTATAAAGACATGGATGGAATTCTAGAAAAGAGGGATTTTTGTGCCTAGAAGAATTCATGGGTTGACTCCCTTGTCCCTGTCATGCATACAAGAGCTACATACACATACTATCTGAACATGTGCATAGACCTACAACTAATCAAAGTGTTGGAAAAGAAACTGTTCAAAATTCCAGGTGGTCAGCCGTGAATTAAAGATGCCAATGCTAAATGTCCACCTGCGTGGGACAAGCACAGAAACCGTCCCTAACACAAATCCGTCCGGAGGGTCCGTGGTGGCAGATCTCAATGGGTTGGCAGTAAAGGTAAATCCCACTGCAGTGGCATCAGTTTTTAACCCTTCAAGGCCAGATCCATGGGTGGAGATCAGAATATAGGAGAGTTCCTCTCTCATCTTCTTCCTCAGTCTGAGGCTTGATCAGTGGTGTAACACCCAGCAGTTCTGTGTGCAAATGCTGCTCTCCTCTCTCACTGATTCTTGACATTTCACCAGTAAGCAAATCTTTATTCTACCCCAAAATGTCCCAGTGTCTTTCCACTTCCTTGTTCAATCAGACTCCCACCTCCCCGGACCTTTGGATATTCTCTCTATCCCAATTTTATTGCCTGTCACTGACTTTACACTACCTGAATGAACTTTCCCAGAAAATAAACGTAATCTTGTTTGAAAACAGTGGTTGAGGGTTTGTCAACAGTTTTCTGTTAAATCTTGACTTAGTGTAGCTTCTAAAGCAATCGTCTTTAAGCCTTTCCATGACTGGCACTCGTACACGCATATGCCCCTGATGAGACTTTACATATCCTCTCCTGTACTGACCTACTTCTCCCTGTCACCATGGTCCTCACAGACAATGCTACAGGATGAGATACGATGTTGTCTTAACATTGTTATTTTCATGAAATTATAATCATAATTTTAATTTAAATAACCCACAGAATGCTTGTCAAACTCTTCTAAGACGCCTTGAACCCATCATCAGCAAGAATCCTCATGGAACTTGGAAGGACTGGGTAAGAATCACTGGTTCTCCATATTTTATCATAGAAGAGGGAGAAATATGTGTGAATTAGTGTTTATGGAAAGAGCGATTCAAAGGCACCGTCATTGCATGATGATAAATAAAAGACCCCTAAGTGCTTGCCGTGTAGAGATCCTGTCAGAGTACAGCAGAAGAGAGATTGCATCTGAGAAAATTCTCCATTAGAGAAGATGAGGTTCCTGCTGAAACTCCTCTTCTAAGCTAGTATTCACTCATGTTGTATCCTATGGAACCTGGATACCTTCTGAATAACAGCTATGAGTCTGTTTGCTCTCCTTCTTTGGGTTCCACTGTTCTTAAACTAGAAAAGAAATGTTGGAATCATTCTGTAAATCTCATATAGACAATCATTTAGAAACAAGAAACCAAGTCATGAGGTACATGTTCGATGAACAATAGACACTCAATAGAATGGAAATAATCACCTGCTTCCTCTGATGCACTTGCAATCTATTTGGAAGAGAAGACACTCTCTAAAGTCAACTAACAAGCTTTTCAAAAACAGAAGGCTATTAAGTACTAGATGATGTGGAATATGCATTCGCAAAATCTTGGATTATGTGCCACAATGTATGTTCTAGATTACCAATTGCACAATCTTAAAACATAGATTCATAAATTATTTACAGAGTTCTGCTTCAAAAGATTGCAGATGCCAGGCATGGTGGCACCTGCCTTTAATCCTAGTACTTGCGAAGCAGAGGCAGGTGATCTCTGTGAGACTGAGGCTAGCCTGGTCTATATAGTAAGTTTCAGGTCATTTGGGACTACGGGAAGACTTGGTTTCAAAATAACAACAACAAAAAATTGCAGGGGTTAGGTACTTCGGTGGTAATATGTGTGTCTAGCACGCTGGTGGCTCTGTTTCAGTGACTAGACCCCCCCAAAAAGTTCCTATTCTTTCATAAAGGCTCATTCTGTACATAGTATTTATGGAATATGAATTTCCTCAACCTGTTGTGGGCATCTTTGCCTGTGCCTCTGCCTAGTGCTGCCTGAGCCCAGAAAGGTCAAAAGTGACTACTGAAGAAAGTTGCATCTAGATGTTGTTTAGGAGCATTCTTCCCTACCACCCACTGAAAGATGCTGCCACTCAGCATCTGAAATGGCTACGCTTTCACCACCTCTCTTAGACTTGAAGATTTGGACTTTACCTTCATTTTTCTGTTTAGTAGTTAACCATGTGTGCTTGTTTAATCAGGAGGCCATTTACTGTAAATGGTACAATTTAGCAAAATTACTCACTTTAACTAAAACTGTTATAGATACATGACATTAACATTGAACATTCAACCAGCCATTGTTCCCCAAAATTGGCCGTGTTAGTAGACTGATACTTTCCAGATGAGTGAATTTCTTCATAAAAAGCATGTAGGTGACCATTGTAGTGTAACATACCATGGCAGTCATTGATCACAGCTATATTCATTGAGCAGACACTGCTGCTCGACACAGTGAGGCACATATGCTTATGTAGATGGAGAATGCTGAAAGAAATGGGTTCATCTGGGGCCTTCCTCTTCATTGCTTTGCTTAACACATACTGCAGTTAAGACTGGAATCACGAGGAATCCCATCTCTACACAGCCTTATTGCAGCATGCTGTGCTCTCCCTTCACAGGCACAGACTGCTTTTGACCAAAGAATCAGTCTTTCAGCTGTTGGATTCTTCAGGTAAAATTGCCCCTTCAATCCCATGTTATAGAAAATATCAATAATAGCTTGAGGAAGTTCAGTTGTTTGCAATTTTGGTAAAAAATGGCATACTACCTTTAGTTAACCTGCTGATCTAAGCATTTATATGGTAGTTAATCCAGGTGTCCAGAAAGATATTTCGGGGAAAAATAGGTACATAACTAAACTTTTATTGTGTGATAATTCAGAGTGATAAGCTTAGCGCCCTGGGAATTAGCACTTGGAATCCACAGCAGTTGTTGACTTTTTGCTAAATACATAATCTGTCCCTAAAGTTAAGAAACAAATGGTAGGGCATACAAATTAAGCCAAAAATAAGGTGCCCCTCCTAAACATGTAAAAAGAGGACAGTAATGGTGGTGTTGAGGTATGGAGCCAGATGGACCTGCATACTTGGGAAACAATGTTTAAAATTATTTAGTGGAGAGTGAATGCCATGTGAGAGCTGGGCGTTCCTTTATTTTGTCGCTTTGCCTGGTGTCATAGAAGTCCTGGGACTCTAACTGGCAATCGGGAATAGGCACTGGAACATTTTAATGGCCACCACCAGGCTGAGGGAAGCAGAACAGACAGAGTAGAGAAGACTTAACAAGTTGCTGGCATGGACTTCTCTTTACCACTGATGTTTACCTGGAGTCCTTAAAGAAAGAAGAGTGGGGAACATAATAAGCACATAGTCTGATGGTAATGCCAGAAAATGAGAGCCAACAGGCTGGATCCCTCATCCAGAATGTTGACTGTTGGGCCCAGAGAGAGAGAAAAAGCAAGCAAACATGCCCCTTTGAAATAGTGTTTGGCTTAAAATGCAGGTTGAAGTCCCAAAGTCTGATAACAGAATTACATGATCCAATATTGGCTAAAGGCAGAAGGATAAATAATCATAAAGCCAGAAGCTAACTTCCAGAAGTAAAAATTCACTGGTCATGAATAATTGGCTGTTTTATCAGACAGTGAAGATTGAATAAGAAAAAAAGCAAATATTTATTTATTTGACACATTTACTGAGCACGCATTATGTGCTGGTGGGTCACTGTACAAGTGTGTGCTTCTGGTTTGCACAGCTCCCTTTGGGACTGTTTGATCATCATGGTCTGTGATGATAGGACTTGATCAGTTAGCATGCTCCTCAAGAATTTTGTTTCTTTCAGGGGTTACGAGTCAGACATGGACTGGGAGAAAGGCGAAGGCCATGCCTTCGAATACTTTGTATATGGAGCTGCCTGTTCAGAGGTTGAAATAGACTGCCTGACAGGGGACCACAAGGTCAGTCCCACCTGGGAATGTCTTCCAGCTGTACTTATGAGACACTTAAACTCCACACATGCTGTCTGTTGGAGGAAAATTGGGTATCTGGTGGCAGCACCACGTATTTGCCCTAAGAGTAATTTCTCTGTGTTACTAGAAGAAATCAGAAACTTGGCAATTGCCTTAGGAGTATAATTTCTTCCCTGAAAAACAATTAGTCTCCGTTCTTCTTGTTTTCTTTTTTCACTATCAACTGAAAACAAAAAAGAAGCTACTTCAAAAAAGAAAGGTAGCCTGAAGAGGACTTCTATGCAGACAATTCTCATAGTGTCTTCATGAGACATGTCCTCGTGTGATATTCTTGAATGGTTCCATAGGCATCCATAACCTGCTGACAGCACCAGGGCCAACTCCAGAGAGGCAGTGACCAGCCACTCTTCTTTTTAGATGGTAGAAGCATAATCTTGTGGTTTTTAAAACATTTCAATTATTATTGTTTTATTTTTGTGTGTGAGTGTATTGCCTGCATGTATGTAAGTGCACCCATGTCATGCAATGTCCACAGAGGTCAGAAGAAGGTGTTGGATTCCCCTGGAACTGGAGTTACAGATGGTTGTTAGCTGCCATGTGGGTACTGGGAATCAAACCCAGGTCCTCTGCAAGAGCAGCCAGTGCTCTTAACTGCTGAACCATCTTTCCAACTCCATAATCTTTGTGTTTTAAAGGAATGTTATAAAGCAGTGCATACATAGATTCACACACATACACATTCACATACCAGCTTTGAGGACTCAGCTTCTCTTCTTGTACCTGGCCTTTAATAGTAAAAAAAACAAACAAACAAAAAAAAAACAAACACCGCTTAGTGGTCATTGCCAATAATAGTAAATAATCATTAATACGTTGAGACTATGATAGCCCTCACAAATGCCATGTGACTAAGGCTACTCATTTAGTGAAACTCTGTTCCCAAACCTACCCAGAAACAAACTCTAGCTTTTGATATCTTCAAATATCTTTTATGTCTACATTCTTAGATAGTGATCAGATACAACTTTTCATTTAATACTCCCTAACATGTTTTTTAAGTATAGTCATGCTCATCTTTGAAACTGATATATACTTTTATTGAACCTACAAGTATTTGGCTTGTCTGGATTCTAACTCAGACTGTATCTCTTTTTGAGAACTTTGGACTGGGGCTAAAAACTAATAACGCCAAGCATAACTCCGGTGACAGTGACTGTCCTTGGAGTTCCCTCACACTAATTTTTGAATCCCTTTTCCCTCAAAGAAAAAATTGTTGAAAACATAACTGTTTAGATTTTCTTATATATTATTTTTGTCATGTCCTTAATATCTAACAATAAAATAATAACCTGGTATTGGTGCAGGGATTTTGAGTGTGATAGGACCTTTCTCACCAATCATTTGTGCTTGATGCAAGGACCCACAGTGCTGGGCACTCACAGTCACCAAAGATAGATCTAGGACAATGCCTCTGAGTGTCTCCCTAGCTATTGGTCACATACCTCATTTCTTTGCATAGACCTACCTATCTGTCCATTACATCTGTGTCCTGAGGGCAGTAACAGCTGACTTCTCATGGAAAAGAAAATGAAAATGTAAACAAATGAAAGGACACCAGAGACGAAGCCACAGTCCTTTATAATGTCACCACAGAGTGATGTGCTATCGCCATATCCTATTGGTCACAAAAACTGACTTTGGTAGAGTTGAGAGAGAAGGAAATACAAAGACTATGAATACCAGATGGTGGGGTTTGTTAAGCATCTCCTTCCTATTAGAATATAGTGCCAAAGACCAGAAGTCCACATCTTTGACAGCAGAATCTTCACTAACATTAGACTTTGGAACACCTCGCTTCGTTTCCCACTGAGGCCATTTGTCTCCTGGCAGAACAGTCTTGCTAACTAATATCAAAGAGAATTTTTCATTTCATGTGTCTTTCAGTAAAAAAAAGTTGATACCTGAAGCTTTATTATGGTCAGACATTCTGGATCATTAATTTTCTTAAGAAAATTATTAGTTGAAAGTCCCAAACCAAATAAGAAAACTTGTGAGGTTTCTTCGTTCCCTAATGATTATCAGTAGACTCTGTTTAACATCACTCACATCTAAGAAAGTACAGACTTCTTAAAGAACAAGGGTGTTACTAGCACACTGATGATGCCTACTCTTCTCTGAACTTTCAAGATATTATAAAGCAAGTTATAATGGCAGATTTATTCTCTTCCTCACTCCAGAAATGAAAAGTCTAATAAAACAGTATCAGTTCACTTTTTTTCGCTGACACATCCTGAATTCCATGTTTCAGTAAATGTTACTGGTCGTCAACATTTACTTTTGCTGTATTACTATGTTTGTTGTGGTGGATTCTATTGTTTGCACCTCTCAGCTTGAATTCAATCAAAATCAAATAAATATTTTATTCTATTCTTTCCGAGAAAAACATAATGCTTAATCTGGTTAAAAATATTTGTGTGTGGGATGGATGCATGACTCAGCTGTTGAGAGCACTGTTGCTCTTGCAGATGACCCTAGTTCAGTTTCCAGCAATCTGAAACCTTCTTCTGACCTCCAAGGACACCAGGCACATACACAGTGTACATATATACATGCAGACAAACATTCATACACATAAAATAAAAGTAAATGAATCATTGAAAAAAAAAAGAATACAAAATAGGGGCTGGGGGTGGAGTTCAACTAGAAGAGTGCTTGCCTAACATGCATGAGGCCTTGGGTTCGGTCGCCCGCATAGCAAACACTGATCACGGGGGTGCCTGCATGCAGTAAAATAAAAGTAAATGAATCATTGAAAAAAAAAAAGAATACAAAATAGGGGCTGGGGGTGGAGTTCAACTAGAAGAGTGCTTGCCTAACATGCATGAGGCCTTGGGTTCGGTCGCCAGCACTGCATAACCAATAATCCCAGAACTAGAGAGGTAGAGGCAGGAGAATCATAAATTCAAGATCATTGTTGGCTACATATCAAGTTTAAGGCCAACCTGGGCTACATGAGTCTCTATCTCCAAAAGAAAGAAAGGAAGGAAGAAGGAAGGGAGGGAGGGAGGGAGGGAGGGAGGAAAGAAAAGAAGAAAGAAAGAAAGAAAGAAAGAAAGAAAGAAAGAAAGAAAGAAAGAAAACCCAAATTTTAGACAATGAACTTTTTACATAATAAAATCATGGTTGCCTTTTTTCACCTGAAATAGCATGGTCCAAAGAAAAACTTTATTCCAATATATGGAGTAAGTATTTCTCAGGTTCTTCTAAGTTATCTGCATTAAAACTGTTTTAAATTTGTTTTTATTACTAGAACATCAGAACAGACATCGTGATGGATGTTGGCCACAGCATAAATCCAGCCCTTGACATAGGCCAGGTATGTGTAACTAATTTGCCTTATTTCCTGTTGTAGGGTCACAAACTGCTATGAGGTCAGAAGGGAAACATTCCATCTACTTTCTGATCATCTTTTTCCTGTACCCTTTTGGTCAAAATCATTTTATTTAGACCAGCTGTAGAACTCGGTTTCTTAATGTTTAAAAAGGCGGTTGGTGGCGGTGGGGGAACCAGTAGTTTTCAAAGACGCATACAATCTGATTAGAGCTTGAGCAAAACAAGGCCAAGCCTAGAAGTGACCTGTGGGCCCCAAGCTGGAGATATAGGAGGAGTCAACACTGAGAGCCAAGCCTTGGGTATACAGTGCGTTCTCTTTTAATGCTAAGTTTGGTAATTGACCCATCAGGAGTCTTACTTTTCCTACCTCTCCACCTCTGGGTGATTTACCTCCCGACCTTCCAGTGAGAGCATGCTGTAGCATCTCTCCATCGGTGACATTACACCATCGGGAATTGGGAAAATTGTATGGAGTGGAGAAGTCAAAGGTAGATTCAGGGGGTGTAGAGATGACTCAGTGGGTAGGTAAAGTGCTTGCCTCAGCTTGAGAACCTGAATTCAGATGCTCAGCACCCGTGTAAAAGCAGGGCACAGTAGCACTTACATGTAATTTCTTTCCCTGGGCAGGGCAGACAAGCAGATCCCTAGAACTTGCTGGCCAGCTAATCTAGTGGAATCAGTGAGCTCCAAATTCAGTGAGAGAACTTGTCTCAAAAAAGTTAAATAAAATGGAGAGTGATACAGGAAGACATTCGACATCAGCCTCTGGCCCCCACATACATACACATGCAAACACACAAACATGTACATACATACACCACATACCCTTGCATTAGCATGTGAACACACACAGACACACACACACACACACAGACACACACACACACACACACACACACAGAGCAGATTCAAGGAGGAAGTTTTATGGGCCAGGCAGTCAATGAAAAATGACCAGAGATGTTCAGGTAGAGTAAGGAAATGCACCTAAAGAAAGACATTTGGTGCGCACACTATATTCAGCTGTCATGAGGCTGGGCCGGAAGCCCTGCTGCCTGTATTAGCAGATTCAGCCATGAGTCTATGGGTAGAGAAGGGAAGAGGGTCTGGCTGAAGGGGACTTGTCAAAGGCAGACCCTTAGCTTAGTGGGTAGAGGTGACATGACCTAGGAGGTGGCTTGGAATTTGAGGATGGTTCATCTAGCATTGTGATCCATTCCTAGTACTTTTGGTCAAGGAACTTGGGCAATTTCAAAACTACAAAGAAAGCTTAGAGAGCACATAGGTTAAGCCCTTCATGTTACAGGGGAGCAAATGACTCCGAAGATGCAAAGCCAGCCAGCTTATGAGCTTGTGTGGAGGTGAGATGGGGGATTCTCCAGCCCCGAGAACCTTCCTCTAACCTGCTGGGTCTGTGGGAAGTCAGTACGTGAGGGGTTTCGTCTACTTTGTTGGTAGAGAAAACGAGGCTGTGTGAACAGGCCCTGTGAAGACTTCTAAGTTACTATTTCAATGGCTAAACTAAGATTAAAACCCAAGTCCTTTGACTTTGAATTGAGCACTGATTGGGATGTAGATAAATGCTTTTAGGTAGACTTTCAGTGACATGCTCTAAGATAGCCTGGAAACCCCCTTAAACTGAAATTTTAAAATTCAGGCAAACAGTACGTGGCTGAAATGCTGCATATGGGCTGTACTGTCTCATGTGTAGTAAGTAACTCCTTCTTTTCCCTCAGATTGAAGGAGCGTTTATTCAAGGAATGGGGCTTTATACAATAGAGGAACTGAGTTACTCTCCTCAAGGTGTTTTGTATACACGTGGTCCGAGCCAGTATAAAATTCCTGCCATCTGTGACATCCCCATTGAGCTGCACATTTCTTTTTTGCCCCCATCTGAAAACTCAAACACCCTGTATTCGTCTAAGGTAAGCTATGCTCTGTGAATACATCCATATTTATTTGATACCATAATTGGAGATACAGTCATCTCTTGACTGTTTGATGTTCTTACTGGGGTTACAGAAGAAAAATCCTTATTATACATTCTAATTATAAAGTAATGTAGCAGCATGGGAAAATGCTTTATTCCACATCTTAGAGCCCAACATGAACATGAACTATCAGATTCACTTGTTTTTCATCTTGCACTAATCCTCTTCATTTGGACGATTGTGTACGCTTCATTTAGAATCATTACCTTAGGCTAAAATTCTAAGAAAAAGAACGTTGGAGCAGAAAGTTACATTGCTTTTTAAATAAAAAATTACTTATAGTAGTATATTGGTTATGTGTTTATATAATTAATATATACTGTGTGTATGTATATATGCATGTATATTCAATGTGTGTGTGTCATAATCTACATGGTTCATTTCCCTCAAGGGTCTGGGAGAGTCTGGGGTGTTCCTGGGGTGTTCAGTGTTTTTTGCCATCCGTGATGCATTGAGTGCAGTGCGACAGGAGAGAGGCACCTCTGGGCCACTGAAGTGCAGTAGTCCACTGACTCCAGAGAGGATCAGAATGGCCTGTGAGGACAAGTTCACAAAGATGGTATGTTGTACCCAACAGGAAAAAAACCATAAAATTCTGGACTTTTGACCCCTATCATAGTCAAGTTTCTCTAACCCACCTCTGTGGTTTTCCATGGAGGGAAAGATGACTGGAATTCCTGACAGCAGGTGAACAAGAGAAGGGCAGGACGGGCCCTGACTTGTACTCCTTATGCTGTCCCTTTGTCACCCTGGCCTTACTTGGATCACTGTGGGCTCAGTTCCATACCACTTGAAAAAAGAAGGTCCATTCCTCTTAGCTTTATGTTTTTCCCTTGTTTTGCCCCCTTTCAAGGACATCTGAGTCAGAGATAGGAGTTGAGAACTGTGCTCTGACTTAAGGCACACAGCCAAGAATCAAGGCCACTCTAACAGCCTCTCTCCACTCTGGCCCCAATCCCAATGCGATCACAAGGATCCTTCCCACAGTTGCATCTCCGCTGGGCACATACTTCGGTTCTTCATGGAATACCAAGTGGCAAGATTTTTAATTGTAAAGGAATTCATGCTATTTTCAGTTATCTGACTATAAGAAAATGTTCCTTCTGTCATGGAGAAAGTTCCTCCTAAATTCTTTATGCCAGCTCTGGGGAATATCCTGGATGGTTCTCCTAGGGCCCCATATGGGAGAGACAGACACTGACTCTGTGTTCCATCTCCCTTGTTAAACCCTCTCCAGGACCCCTCCATATTTCATGTCCTGTTATTCTCTGACCTCTGGATGGCCTAGCTGCCCTACAGTGGTTTTCACCATTTTATGTTCTGCTATTTTTAACCTAAATTACAAACATGTTTTCAAGTTACAAACACCCTAATTGGTTCTTTCATTCTAGATTCCAAGAGATGGACCTGGGTCCTATGTTCCCTGGAATATACGTGTCTGAGCCAAATGCAGACTTCTGGAGGAAACGGGGCATCTCTTTCTGTGGAGAGATCTACCCATTTCTGCTCTTAGATGCTAGATATGAAAACCAAATTTTCACGGCTCAGGAATCATTCCACGTGGTGTTGCTTTTACATGGAGCTGATTTGGAATATTCTACTCAGGATTTGCTAGATACACTCAAGCAACTATAATGATACTTTAAATGATATAAATATTAAGTTTTTCCTCTGAGGTGATCTCTCTCATCATTCTGTCCCTGGATCTATCTAGCTAAATGGAATATATGCTGACTTGTTTGTGATTCCCTTCTGGCCCGTGGCTACTAGCAGAAGTTACACTGCCTGGTGAAAAATAAATTCCTAAATAATTCCATCCGCAGTACGAACTGTGAATTCATTTTTTTTTCATTTGTCCCTGTGTGCCATCACCCTACTTTTCTTATCAGAGCAGATTCAGACCCTGTATCTAAAGAGTCTCTGGGACCACAGGGAGGAGAAACATAAATGGAGTTCATCAAAACTACAAAGGCGGCCCCAGCATTCCTACCACTCAAGAGGCTGAGGTAAGAGGTACAGGAGTCCAAGACCAGCTTGTGCTACATAGCAAGACTCCAACTCCCCAAAACAAGGACTGCAGATATAGTCTAGTCAGTGGTAGCATGCCCACGGCCCTTGGTTCATCCCCAGCACTGAAAAAATAAAGATAAAAAACAGGAGAAATCCACAGAATAGAAGAAAATATTGCAGCTATATAATGAAAGTCTTGTGTCCAGAACACTTACAACTCATAGGGAAAAGAAAGTACTCCTTAGTTTTTTAAATGGACAAAGAAAGTGAATAGACATAGCTCCAAAGAAGGCATTTAAATGGCCAATAAGTAAATGAAAAGATGTTCAGACTCATTCGTCATTAAGGAAATGCAGGTTAAAACTGTAGTGAGATACCATTCACATTATACTATGATGACTATAATCAAAATGATTGAGAGTCATGGCAGTTAGAAGGATTCAGGGAACTGGAGCCCTAATCCATTGATGAAAGAATGTAAATGCTGTGTCCACATGGAAAACAGTTTGGAGGTCCTCAAAAAGTTAAACAGAGGGGCTGGAGAAATGGCTCAGCAGTTAAGAGCACTGACTGCTCTTGCAGAGGACCCGGGTTTGATTCCCAGCACATATGGCAGCTAACAACCACCCATAACTCCAGTTCCTGGTGACCTGATGCCCTCTTCTGACCTCTTTGGGCATTGCATGACACGGGTGCACTGATACACATGCAGGCAACATACCCATACATATAAAATAGAAAAATAAGTAAAAATATTTCTAAAACATTTTTTAAAAAGTTGAAGAGAATTTCCACATGATTAAGAGATATAAAATGCACTCACAGAAAAAATTACTCACAAATGATCATAGTGTTATTCACAATACCAAAAATGCAAAAGTTTCATCAACTGATAACATTTAATAAATAAAATTAAGTATATCCATAAAAGTGAATTTTATTCAGCTCCTCCAAATGAATAAAGCATGACACATTCTACAGCATACCTGAATGCTGAAAATATTATCTAAATGAAAGAAAGTGGGCACAAAAGGCCACATACAATCATGATTCCATCTGCACAAAATGTCTAAATTCATAAAGATGTAGATTAGTGGTTGCCAGGGGAATGGAAGGTGATAGCTAGTGGATATGAGATTTCCAGTGGTGGTTACTGTACATGTGAATATACAAAACACAATGAGTCATGTACCTTAAAAGACAAATGTATAGTAGGTATGTAGATTATATCTCCAATATTTCACAAAGCAACTGTCGAAAGAAACAGGAAGGCTGAAGAAGGTTGGGGACTGACTGGCAGTCATGAGGAAACAGACCATTATAAGGACTTGGCCTTTTCATGAGGGAATGCAAAGCACAGTACATGAACGTGCTTCAATGTGGTTTGTTTTATTTTGTTTGTCCTTTTGAGACAGGGTCTCTCTGTAGCCCCAGCTGGCCTGGAACTCGCTATGTAGACCAGGCTAGCCTTGAACTCACAGAGCTCCGCCTGCCTCTGCCTCCTGAGTGCTGGGACTAAGGCAAGCATCACCACGCCCAGCTTCAACGTGTTTTAAAGGGTTGCACTAGAGCTGTGTTGACAGATGGTGAGAGGGCAAGGGTATAAACGCAGGGTGAGTCCTCTGCTTTCTCTCCATCTCCTTAGCAGCTGCCTCTTTGGGGACTCTGACAGCATCTCCCTCTCCAGTCCATCCCTACAAATGTTGGGATTCCAGAGGGGTGCACTGGTCCTTGTTTCTCATCTTCTCACACCTTGTCTCTGGCAGGTGACCTTTATTCCTGTGGTTGGAGAAAATTGTCTTGCTCAAGCTCTGAATCTGAAAATCCAATTCTCCCTTTTTTGGTGGTAGAGAAGATTCAAAGTCCTTTTTTTGCTGGCTAGCCTGGAACTCACTATGTAAACTAGATTGACCTCAAACACATGGTGATCCTCCCACCTTTACCCTCTAAGTGCTGGAATTACAAGCCACTTGCTCCAACTCTTGCTTTTGATTGTGACTTGGATGTCTCAGACTCCAGTCCTCATGTGTCCCAAGAAGATCTCCTGATCAGTATAGTTATCTATGGGTTTCTTGACCAGAAACAGGAAATGATCCAGCTCTTCTGCTCAATTTGTGGGCATATCTATGCAGGCATAACAGCCTGTCAATCCCACCTCAGAGACAGTTCTTAAATACCCTCTCACTGTATCCCTGGCTACCTCTACCCCGTCACCTTCATTTCCCCATGACTATTATAATAGTCTCTTCTTGATTTTCCTGTGTTCATTTTGCTTCCCTTCCAAATCACTCTCCACATTAAAGCTGAACTTATGAATACACACATGTGTATGTATGCACACACACAGGCACACACACATATATATTATACCCTTGCCTAACATCCTTCAATAGCTCCCAAACACCTAAATACTCTATATGTGCCCTATATTTACCATACATGTGCCCTCTATGTACCCTATATGAGTTAGCCCCTGCCAAGCTCTCCAACCTTGTCTCAGGGGTCCCTCTTCTGTCACATGACTGCCTCGCTATGTCCCTCACTTTGGAGGCCTTGTTTCTGTCCTCTGTCTGGAAAGGATACTCACGTCCACACTTCCTTATGTCTCACTGCCATTCTGCAGTGCTTCTCTCTAGTTCATACAAAAAAGTAACTTGAGAAACTTATTAAGATTGAAGCCATAAGGCATGTGAGCCCAGAGCCAATGAGGCAAAGTGGAGGGGGAAGCTACAGAGCTAAGCGCAAACAGAAATGGAAGGAACAAGCAAGTACATGCACAAGCACCAGATCCCAGTTATACACAATGTTTTCGGCACTTTCCCTCAGTTCACACTTACAGCTGTGGAACAGGGTGGAACATCCCTGGTGACCGGCGGATGGAAAGGGGGAAAAATGAGCTTGGTTCACAAGTGGGTTGGCACCAGATGTGAGTAGAGGCAGGATGGCATGTGTGTACTATAGTCTCTAGCAGATGGTGAGGGACACATTTTCCCAACAGGCAGAGGTTTAGATAGTGCACGTGGTTATCCATTTTATCTGGAAAATAGAAGTGTCTCAAGGTTAGAATAATCATGGAGTAACAAATGGTTTTGGGCATAGGAGGAGAAAGATTGGGGAACTACAGACAAGAACTACATAACTCGGTGTTTGAGAGTGGGCCTGATATGAGAATTTTCATATCATCCAGCAGAAAGCTTCCATGATGAAAGATTTACCAAACCACCAACTAGTCAAAATGACATGGCCATTGGACAGCCTTTCTCCTCCTTAGTTGTCCTTGTGCTAGCACAAGGCATGAGAAGTTAGTGATAAACACTGTTCATGGGCAACAGCATGAGCTCCCACTTGCCATGGAACTTTCAATGCTGCCCAAAACAGAACCCAAACTAGTCCTCAGCCTGCCAGCACCCCCCAGGACACCAGGTGGCTACCTGGGGTCTGGTTGACTACATTAACTCTTCCCTCCCTGGGAGGAATACTCCTTCACTCTAATAGAAGTGTTTTGGGTAAAAGTTTGCCTTCCCTGGCTGCAACCATGAGACTTACCACCACTCTTTTAAGTACTCACATTTACACTCACCATCTTAAGATCCCATGAACCATCATACCAGAACAAGAAACAGCAAAGTGGGAGTGAGCACAGGCCTGTGGAGTCCTGTTCCGTGTTACTCAGTACTGCTCTGGTCTGAGTACCAGAATATCCTAGCAAAGGTACAGCTGGAACGCCAGATAGGAAGTTCCACCAGCCAGGATGCAGGTGTGTGAGGGGAGGAACTCTGCAGTGTTCAGCCTCTGTGACAGTTCACAGGCCGGCAGAAAAGAATTGGGCATTAGGTTAGGTTAATATCCACTGTATGTTTGCAACTTCTTCAAAGAAGAAAGCAAAAAGCCTAATAGAAAGCAATCAAAGGACACAAGAAGAAAGATGGATAGCCTCACCGAAGAGAAATGCCAGCTGACCACGAACTGCCACCAGATGTTGAAGTGTTCAGCCTCTGTGACAGTTCACAGGCCGGCAGAAAAGAATTGGGCATTAGGTTAGGTTAATATCCACTGTATGTTTGCAACTTCTTCAAAGAAGAAAGCAAAAAGCCTAATAGAAAGCAATCAAAGGACACAAGAAGAAAGATGGATAGCCTCACCGAAGAGAAATGCCAGCTGACCACGAACTGAAAAGGGACAGCATGGAGAACACTGTTGGTGAAGACTGGGAGAGGAACACCCCTCATACATGTACTGGGCATGTGTTTTAGAAGGCAGCTGGATCCAGCAATGTACTTACTCCCAAGCCAGGAACTCCAGCTCTAAGAATTTGTCCAACAAAAACTCTTAATACCCTTCTGCCCCCAGTGCTCACCTTTCCTCTCTCAGGTGATGCATCCTGCTATCCTCCCCCAAACCCTTCCTTAAAGCCTCTTTTTCTCCTGTTGTGGTCCATTTTCTACTTCCATGACCTATACCCACACTTACTCCCACATAACTACATATACATAAAAATTAGAAGAAAGAGAACATGAGAGAGAACAGGCGATATACATGGAGGGAGGAGAATAGGGAGAGGAAGCCTGTGTGCAAATGCTGTAGGCAACCTGTTACTTTGTGTCCTAATTAAAAAGTAAAATAACCAAAAATAAAAACCAGGAACAAACACTTTCTCTGAACAAAAGGAGAGAAAGAAGCAAAGGAGGAAAGCTCCACTGTGCAAAAATAAAGCCCAAGGATTTCCACTGCAGCATATTTGTAAAAGATTTATTTTGTTTTTAATTGTGTGTGTGTCTGTGTGTGTGTCTGTGTGTGTCTGCGTCTGTGTGTGAGTGTCTGCATGTGTGTGGTGCTGTGGTGCTGGTGCCCACAGGGGCCAGAGGCATAGGATCTCTCTGGGGTTGGAGAGCAGCATGGGTACTGGGAATCAAACTTGGGTCCTCTGCAAGAACAGCAAATGCTCTCAATCGCTAAGTCATTTCTCCAGCCCTGAAACCTTTATAATGGCAGAAAATTGGAAACAATTCACAATATAAATAAGCAGACAACTGTCCAATATGCTATGGAAATAACGTTTGCTGTGCAGGTGCTGCTCTGAGCACTTTACCAGCATTAACTTGGTTCATTCTCACAACAACCCTGAGGGAGATACTTTTATTTTACCCATTTCACAGGAAAAACCATTGAGGCACAGAGAGGTGTAATAATTTGAGAAAAAATTGAAACCATACCAACAGTTTGATTTCACATTTTTACAAACCAACAATTAAAAAAAACTAACAAAAATAATGCATGTATGTATATATAGTCTTACATGCACAAGAAATGGTGGAAGGGACTGAAGAGATGGCTCAGCAGTTAAGAGCAACTTACTTTTCTTCCAGAGGACCTGGCTTTGGTTCTCAGCACCCACATAGCAGCAACCAACCATTTGTAACTCCAGTTCCAGGGGATCCAGAACCCTCTTCTGGCCTCTATAGGTACTGCACTCACATGGTGCACCTACATATATGCAGGCAAAACACTCATACACATAAAGAACATATAAATAACATTTTTTTGGTAAATTTTTTACTGAATTTTTAAGTATTTCATACGGAACATCTTAATCATCTTTATGCCCCCTTCCCCATTGGCACCTCCCATAGTCCGCCCCCACTGGAGTTCATACGTTCTGTCATTTGTGTTAAGGTCTATTGTGTCAAGTTAGTGTACCCAGACATTCTTCAGTGCAAGTTAAAGAGAAAATTGTCAGTACAAAAGAATCTGGCAATGGCTAATTGAATGTTGGCACAGAGAAATTTTACTTTTGTGCTTTATGCACTTATATCATTTTTTAAAAGCATTCTTTTTTTCATAATTTAAAGGTAAAAGTAACAAACAAATGCACTTAACACTAAAACGCTGATCTGAAGGCAGTATGCTCACATGATACAGTTCCACTTCACTGACTAGAGTAGTTCTCATTGCTGTAAATCCCTCCAGAAGCTTGCCCCTGGGGCAGGGAGAAGTGTGTACTGAGCATGTGCTGAACCAAGAAAGTGGTTTAAGGAAAGGAAAGGTGGTGAAAAATGTTGGCAGCTGTGGAGGGGTAGGGCTGGGTAGGCGGAGTCCACCGACAAAGCAGGACCAAATCACATCCCCTACCCTCCATCTTCCTGGGCTCCACTGCTGCCTGGCAGATAGACTTGGAAACAGGTGTTTTTGATACTTCACAAAACACTGCTGGCTCTCCTCAGATAATGCCTCAGTCTAAGGAGTCAGATGAACTTATTTTCTTTGTGAATGGAAGAAAAGTAAGTTTTCTACACTGTCATTCCTAAATTCACACAAGAAACTGGTGGAAGCAATCTTTCTATCATTTTTGCCAAAGAGATAGGTATTGGGCTCAGGGAAGGGATGTGTGACAGACTGCTTTGCAAGATGGCTATGACAAGCACAGTGGTCTGTATCTGTAGTTTGGAAGAAAACAAAGGAGAGCGAGAGTGAAAAGGGGAGGGAGGAAAAGAGAGGTAGAAAAAGAGAATATCTGTAATGCGTGTGAAAGGCATTACTGAGGAAAATTGCCTGATTTTATGTCTCCAGACCAAGCTTTATCATTGCATTTGAATTCATCCAAGTGTCAGGCACTGACTTATCTTCATTAGGACCTGCTATCTTGTTCCTCTCCACCTCCCTTTCTGGCTTGGAGTCAAACTTCTGTGCCACCCCACCACGGCTGTCACATGTAATGGACACACAAATCAAGAGTCCAAAGCCTTCAGATTATTTTCAAATAATTATAAAACCTCCGACCAGCAAGAATGGACAAAAAAATGTGATCAAAAGCCAGAAGTGAACCATATAGTTGGTTTACATTTCAACACTTTGCTCTTTAAGAAGGGATTCCTAGCCTGGGCAGGATGGTACATTTCTGTAATCCCAGAACCTGGGAGACAGAAACAGGACACAGTTTGAGGCCAACCTGGTCTTCAAAGCAAGTTCCAGGACAACAAGGGCTGAGTAAAGACCCTGTCTCAAAAATAAGTAAATAAACATACAAATAAACAATGGGGGATCTTAACTCAGGAGAATAAACTGAATCATTTTCTCCTCATTGTTTTGAGATCTTGAGATTTAGCAAAGACATAACTAATGGCTGCAATATGTTCTTTGCTTTCCAATGTCCTTGACAGTCTGTGTTATGTGAAACCTTATAGCCCGGTGTTTAGCAGTGTTGTCAGAGAGGAAGGGATAGTCAAAGTTTAAGCCGAGCTTACATAGTGTGTGCTGTGTGAAGGCTCGGGGTGGTTGTGCAATGTGCCCAAGATCACTTGGCTAACAAATGTTGGGGAGACCTTGGTTTTTATGTGTCTACTCCTTTCCTTTGCTCTGTGATCCCTCTCCCAGGGAGATGGCCTTTTTCCAGATCCCTTATGCTAAAGGGAAGGACTGGTGCTTTGCTTGAGTGTTTTTCTGTGACTGCTGAAGAAATGCTATGTCTACCGCTGCCAAGGTCTTGTTTACTTAACTTCTGAAAGTTGAGTGGAGAACACAGACAGCATGCTTTGTAGGTGGCAATGAGAACGGAAACCTCCAGCTTAATCCCCAGTCCTTTTATTAAGATATAGAAATGCAAGCATTTTTAAATTGTATAATTTTTAAAAACTTTTTGTGATTTTCCTGAACCCATGTTGTGTTAGAATGTGAAGTCTTATGGCTTGTCCTCTGAAACAAAGCCAAGCAGTGTCCTGCCAAAGTAAAACCAAGTACAATGAAGCATTACATGATTTTATAATTGCAAAGAGTGATGCTTGATCAAGTCAGTGATGCTTGGACAAGATCAACAAATATATTCTAAATGATTCTTACTATTTAGAAATAATAATGGGCCACATGAAACTGCCTCAATTTGTATAATCATTTCCTCTGTGCAGATCATTGAGAAGAATACAGACCCTGAAGTTAATTTATTGTTCTACTTGAGAAAAGTCAGTATCCTTTTGCTTGTTCAGGAAAACAAAACATATTTTTAAACTCTGGAAACTGTGATTTCTCTTGCATTTACAGAAGGGTTTCTATCACACTTCCTTGAGAACGTTTTGTCTGTTGTGTAGGAATGGAGTAAAGTAACTGGCTTGCCTTATTATGGATGTAACAATGGCTCCAAGTTTACACAAAGATAAGGATCACCTGGGGCTATTGATTAAAACGTGGGTTTCAGAAGCAGAGGCCATGGCCTGGTGGGAAGAGTGCTTGCTGTGCAAATGTGAGGACCTGAGTTTGAATCCACCAAATTCACGAAAAGCCGGTGTGCTAGTGCACATCTGTTACTCCAGTGTTCCTATGGAGACATGGGAGGTGGAAGTTCATGGGCCAGCTAGCCTGGGGTTCACAGCACAGCACTGAACCCTGTCTCAAGATAAGGTAGAAGGTGAGGACCAACACCTGAGGTTGTCCTCTGACCTCTATATACATGCCATGGCTACACACACATACACATACACACACGCACACACACACACACACACACACACACACAGACTTTAAAAAATGGACTGGGGCTGGAGAGATGGCACAGCAGTTAAGAGCACTGGCTGCTCTTGCAGAGGACCCAGGTTCAGTTCCTAGCACCCACATGATAGCTAACAACCATTTGTAACTCCAGTTTCAAGGGATCCAGCACTCTCTTCTGACTTCTGTGGGCATTGCTCGACAGGGGTACACTTACATACATGTAGGTAATATACTCATAAACACATAACAAAATAAAAATAATAAATAATTTTAATGGACTTCTCTGGGCCCATTTCTGAAGACACTGAGCCATTTCGAAAAACGCTAGTTCACAGAGCCCTTGGCTTCTTGGGCAGTATGACAATGATGAGGTTCCTGCCTTTTCTCCAGGCCTAGCTAGCATGTCACCTGTGAGCTCGATTCTCACCTGAGTGGCCCCTCCATGTGGAGTGAAGTCTTAGAGAGCCAAAATCAGCCCACGGCCTCTAAAATTGAGCTCTGACCAGTGTTGGCCAGTCTGCCTCCTGGAAGTAGATTTGGCTGATTCCCAAACTGAAATCTTGAATATGGGAACCCCCCTCCCCACCTCTGGGGCAAGTTTAAAAACTTTTTACATCTCTGCCCACACCCAAGCAACAAATAAGTGCATCCAAGGAGAGACTCTGGCAGACCTTTTTCTGTTGTTTGTTTTAATACCCAAGAAGTTTTGAGAAGTGCCCTTAGAAATGAAATGGGCAGGGCCTTGTTTGTGTGCTATTTCTATTTTGACATTTCATATTCATATAACTGGATATATATGCTATTGTTACCAGCATCTTGCTCTGGCCACCCCTTGACTTCCTCAGACCTGTGATTCAGACACAACACAAAGCATGATACAGAAGACAGGCAGAGTTGATTGCAGAATAACAGAGCCCTCAGGGTGAGAGGAGGCAATGTCCAAAGAGACCACTGTGAAGGAAAGCACTCTCAAGGGTGAGGGTGGACAATGACCAAAGGACCACTCTGACAAAAACATGTTTAGGTAGGCCATATATTATTACTAAGGTCTCTGGAACAGATGGCTCCCTGAGACTCATTTTCCTGTGCAGGAGATTGGCAGGCCCATCTGGATTAACTACTAAGGGATATATTTCTTTGTTCTCTACCAGAAAGCTTCCTTCTAGAGAGTAATCTCATAATCTTCCTGGCAGTTTACAAAAATCATGTCTGGACAGGGCCAGAGATGCAATGCAGATCCTTTAAAAAAAATCATGTAACAGAGCAGATTAAAAAAATTAAAGAGAAAACAAAAATGAATGTATAAAAATGGCCACACTTGGAGTAAGGATGTAGTTCCTTGGAACAATACATGCATGAAGCCTTGAGTTCAATACCCCCGGTAGCACTTGTAAAGTGGGTGTGATAGTACACGCCTACAATCCCTGCCCTTGGTAAGTGGAAGCAGGAAGCTCAGAAGTTCAAGGCAAGCCTGGGTTACATAAGACCATTTCTAAGGGGGGAGAGAAGAAGGGGGAGGGGATGCTTTAGCCTTCCTGTGCTATCTCCACCTTACCAACATTTTGTCTAATCTGCAGTCTACTTTTACAAGGTATTTTATATCTTAAGGAAAGGCCCTATGATGCTTTCCCCTTCCTTTCACAGGATATATCAAATTCTAAAAGGGGGCAATTACAATACTTTCTCTCTTCTGAAAAACTGGACTCAAAGTGACTATGGGAGTGGGATCCACCCTTGACCTTGAACATGCTCATTTCTTTTGTTGTTGATGCTTTTATTAATTATACATAATAATGGGGTTAGTGTGGCATTTTCATAAATACACACATATATACATCATACATAATGTATTTTGATTATAATCACCACCATTACTCTCTCTTGTCCCCCTCCCACTCCCACTGATCTCCTTCCTCTTCCTAACTATCCCCCTCTATTTTCATATAACATTGTCCAGTAAGTTTTACTAAGGTTGCTTACAGGAGCATAGGTACAGGTTATTTACAGGAACATGGGCACCTTACCAGTGGCTATACCACTGAAGAAAATCTCTCTCTCCCCTCCGCCTTTCTCTCCCATCAATGTATGGAGCCTTGTGAGCCCCTCTCCCTCCATGATGGGATGCTGAAGGGCCCAGTCCTATCAAAGTCTTCTGCAGGTTGTCATAGCTATTGTGAGTTCAAAACTACAGTGGGCATGTTATGCCCAGAAGACAACATTCTACAACACTCTGACCCTTTCTCCAGTCCTTAATATTCTTTCTCCCTTGTCCTCCAGCACTATGAGAAATTTGCTCATTTCTAACTAGCTACCTAATGCTGTGGCAGCAATGGGGTGCAACCTCTACCCTCCCTGTTGCCTATTTAAGAATGAACTGAAAGCTCAAAGTACTTAGTCAGGTGACTATAGATTTCTCTGACCTCATTTTTTAATGCCAAGCACCCAAAATTTACTGTGTTCTTTTTCAACTATTGTTTCCTTGATCAATAGAGGTAGTATTATGAATTCTTCGATTACATTGGAAATTTTCCATTCTCAGTGATTGGAATGCTTTTTAGATGCCTTCCCCCTCTGACTTTGTATGATTAAAAGGATAACACTGATGTGAAGTCAAAGTTGGAGTGTTTCTAAGCAGGAAAGATCAAGACTTAAAGTTCTAGGAGGTCTTCCTTACTGATCTGGAGTTTCCAGAGACTGATTATTTTCTCCATTGGTCATAGCTATTATCTCATGAGATGCTGCAATCTAACTGATTTACACTGGATATCAACTGTAAGGCAAGCACGGTGCTTCAAGAAGGACTATGCTAGGGTTAGAGAGATGGCTCCGCCATTACAGGTACTTGCTGCTCTTGCAGAGGACCCAGGTTCAGTTGCCAGTACCCCCATCGGGAAGCTTATAACCACTTGTAACTCCAGTTCTGAGAGATCTGACGCCCTCTTCTGCCTCTGTCGACCCTATACACACACACACACACACACACACACACACACACACACATACACACACACACACACACACACACTCAGGCACACACATAAATAAAATAAAATATTTTTTAAAAAATTCTATACTGCAATAGTTAGTGTTGTCAATCTATAATCATCTGGGAGATAGCCTCTGGGCATGTCCATGGAAGATTTTCTTAATTATATTAGTGGATGTGGGAAGACTCAATTGTGGATGGGAATATTCCCTGGGCAGGGGATCCTGGACTGTATTAGATGGAGGGAGCAAGCCGAGCATTCGCATGCACGCATTCATAGCTTGTTGGTTCTTGGCTATGGATGTAATGTGACTGTCTACTTCAAGCTCCTGCTTCTTTGACTTCCCCACTGTGATGGTCTATACCCTGAACTTTAAGCCAGAATAAAGCTTTTTGGCCATAAGTTGCTTTTGTCAGTTTCTTACCAAAGCAACAGCAGGCATATACCCATCCTGATGTCGTTCTTCCCACATGTGAAAATTTTATAAGAACTGAGAGTTCAAGTTCCTCTTTCTTCCTTAACCATAATCCTTCCAGTCCGACTCACAGGGACAGAGTATGGCTGGGGAGGAGGTGACTGTGGTGCCTGCACAGTGATGATCTCAAGATACGACCCCATCTCCAAAAAGATCAGGTAATCTACTCATAGACCTGCGACCCACTCCCATACGGATTCCCTGTACGATTTCTTTCTGATAACACTGTGGACCACATTTCACTCAACAAAGGAATCTGCAGTACCTCCAATTTTTATGAGCTGAAACCAAAATAAACAATCTTATAGGTTAACATTCAGAAAATGTGGTAGAGTTGTGCTATTTCCTATCAACGCTGATCCTTGATTTTACAAATGGTACAAACTAAGGTTTAAGGGAATTTGTACTTTCACTGCAGGCCATAGAACTAATGAGTGTTAGGGTATGAGTCCCAAGTCCAACAGTCTGTAAAGCCAAGATTCTTTTTGTAAGGTCCCACTCCCAAGAGAGCTGTGAAAAGTCTTCTGTTGTACTTCCTGATGCCCCTAAAGGCAGGTGACCAAGTTCTAGCTGCACTCATGGGTTTCGATTCCAGTGAAATTCCTGAATGACTTGCTTACAAGTTCTCTCACTTAACTTCTTCCCCAGCCTTCCAAGGCTTTTTTTAAAACTATGTGTAACCCAGATTGTTTAAAGGAGATAGGGAGATAGGAACTCTTTATTTGACTATCTTTCACAACTGACAGAACAAAACAGGTATATCAATCAAGAACATTTCAACTCCTTTGTTTTTTTAAAAAAAACAAAACAAGATAGTTTAGCGGATAAATGACTTTCTTAATTATGATATTTCTTTTTAGGCAGCCATGGTTAAATTCAAAATTATTTATTTGATGACTTAGCTTTAACATGTACTCAATTTTGTTCATGTCAAAGTAATGATAATCATTTAAATGCATATTATCTTTTTGTTTTCTAATACTACTGCTCTCTGCATGACTTCCTTTTTGCTTCGTTATGTAAACTCTGAAGTCACTTCTCTGTCACTGCCTGCCTGGTCCCCATCTGTTCTCTCCATGGAGCTGCTGTCACGACTGTGGAAGGCATAGGAAGCACCAAGTCCAGGATTCACCCTGTCCAGGTAGGAGCACATTTTAATAAGTTTAAGATGAACATGTTGTCCTGGTTAGCTTAACCATCAACTTGACACAACCTAGAATTATCTGGGAAGTGAATCTCAGTGGAGGAATTTCCTAGATCATATTGGCCTGTGAGTGTGTCTGTAGGGAATTGTCTTGATTGTTAATTGATGTAGGAGGGCCCATTCCACAGTGGCAGCACCATTCCCCAGGCAAGTAGTGCTGAACTATATAAGAAAACTAGCTGAGCACAAGCCAGCCAGCCAGCAAGCAGTATCCTCCATGGTTCCTGACACACTTCTTTGGCTGGAAAGTGAATTCCTTGTCAAAGGTAATGCTGTGTGAAATAGCAGCAGGCTTGCTTTCAAGTTCCTGACTTTCACTTCCCTTGTGGAGGGACTGTGACCTAGAATTGTAAGCCGAATAAACTCTTTCTCTCCCAGAGTTTCTTTTGGTCAGGGCATTTGTCAAAGCAACAGAATAAACTGGAACACAGGTCTCGGTGGCTTTTATAGTTGTCCAGACCTTGGTTTATGATTTTAGAGGGTGAAGGTGGCAGATGAAGGGCTCGTTTGTTCCCCCTTTACAAAAAGAAACATTACCTTTTCATAAACCTTTTTTCCCTCTGAGGCTGTCTTTATTCCACCTTAAGTTTATTATGTTTCCATAAAAATGAGGAGGAGGTGCTTAAGAGAAAGTGGCTCCGTTATCACAGTGCCTCAGGGAAGAAACCTCCAAAGACTACTGGGGCCTACCACAAAGACTACAGAGAAGACAACTCACATTCATCACATTCATCTTGGTTTACATAAGCAAGTGAGGGAAAACTAGGTGCATGATCTATGTTTGATTGTCTAAATAACCACGCTGCTAATTCTAGCCAGAAAATATAATTTTGTGACCTACATATTTGCATTTAGCATTTGTTACTCTGTAATGGTCTTCCATCAGGATTGCATAAGTATCCCCCAAATTAAGTCATAAACTCTTTGAGGGCAAGGGTTTTTGTCTTATCCTAAAAATACTTTTCCATATCACAAGGAATTGTTGTTCTATAAATATTATCAGCAGGTATGGGGCAATGGCTCAGTCAATAAAGTACTTGTCTCAGAAGCATGAGGAACTGAGTTCTAGCACCAGCACTTATAGAATGTCAGGTGCAGCAGCATTTGCTATAGTCTCAGCACTGGGAGACAGAGGCAGGAGGATTCCTGGGGCTTGTTAACTAGCTACTGTAGTTGAATCCATGAGATCCAAGTCCAATGAGAAACTCAATACTCTCAAACTTCGTAATGATCTATTTTCAAGATTTCAACCCACCGAACAATTATATTGGTTGAGTAACCCCTTGTTTTCATGGCTTCTACCCTTTGTTAGCCCCCTGATCATGCTGTGTGTCATTTTGATGCTCGCTCCCTGTTTCATACAATTCCTTCGCCAACAAATTACTACCATTGCAAAAATTACTACCAAGCAGCTCATGGTCAATTATCAAACTTTGGATTCTCCCAAGATAGATGAGTTGGCTCTTAAAGCTTGTGATGACACTTCTTCATTATAAAAAAAACAGGGAGAGATGTTGGGGGACCCTGCTGCTAAGGTTGCTGTCCACCATGTCCAGATAGCTCTAAGGGGCTCAGCACTATATGGAAGGACTCCCTGTCTCAGCGGGGGCCTCCTGCTCTCTGCCTGACTTACCTGGAAAGTGCCACCAAGCATGG
>NW_008329141.1:498140-513273 GCF_000622305.1 Nannospalax galili | reverse complement strand
TCTCTTCCTGGCTTACCTGGAAAGTGCCACCAAGCACGGATGCCTGACCTTATTTGGAACATGACCTTTGGCATAGTTACCTGGAGTAAAAACTACCTCCAGGTTATTTCTATATGATAATTAGACATTGCCCGTTAGTCGGATGATAGGAGCCTACTGCCACATGTAAATAAAGCATACTATGAGCACTTATCAGCTGAAGCATTGGCTACTGCCTCCACACTATATTTTCCCTGACCCCCACTGAATAAACAGAGCTGTTTCACTGAATCTGCCTCCCTGGAAAGTCTTTTTCCGTCGTGCTCACTGGCCGTCCTGAACCCGTTCGTCGCTTCTGCTCCCTTTGTTTTCGTGGGTCAGTGGCCAACGGCCCACGAGGGGAGGGAGAGACCCACACTAACTCAAAAAGCAAGGTGGCAAGCAATCAAGGAAGACCTGATGTCAAACCCTTGGCCTCTACCTGCATGTCCACCTGTACACACACATGCATATACATATGAACACATACCAACAACACACACACACAATTACTTAATTTAATAAGAAAACTGTCAATAGATGATTGAGTTACAGGCCTAGAGGAAGGGATGTCACTGGCCTGCTTTTCTTTTTGCCCACACAAAGCCCCTCACATCAGAGACACACAACTGTGTGTGTTAGTTTTAAAGCTGAGTTTTTATAGGATTTTTCAATTCATGGACTAAAGACTTATTAGTAAAAATATTCAAATGTGAGCATAACAAGTATTTGCCAAAGTTAGAACAAAAGCAAAAGGTGGAAAAGACGAATTTCCCATAATAGAGATAGGCCTCGATGATAAATCTCTAGGCTAAATTCTTTTTCATGCATGAGGGTAGAAGGATTGCCTGTGTGTTACAGAATGAGAAATAAAAAAGGTAATCTCTATTTTTGTGGTCTTAGCTAGCTTCAAACTGTGCCCTCAAAGTAAGGCACTCAGTTGACATTGAGAACTTCTTTTCCCAACCACTTCCATGGACTCTCCTCCAGAAAGCTTCCCCTGACCTTGTAAATGTAAACAATCACAGCATCATTGGTGGTTATCTGAGAGGCCCTGCCTATAGTTGGACCAAAGGCTTCTACTTCGTATCTGAGGACTTCCTACCCTGAAACCCTTAGCTGGAGCACTCGTGTTCTTCACTTTTAGGAAAGGATTGCCAAAGGCCATGGTACCCAGTGTGGATTCTGTACTCCAGGTATGGTGATGAGCATCTACACTCTCCTGAGGAACCATCCAGAGCCCTCCACAGAACAGTTAATGGAAACCTTGGGTGGTGAGTCGCTAACATCTTAAATTGTGGGGTAAAGTGAACAGAGATGCTAAAGTATTTCCGTGCATGGAATTAGCTAGAAGGTTTGACACAGACGCAGGCATGACCTTTATGATCTAACCTTCTTATTCAGTCTTAGCAAGTATTATCCATCCCTATTTAGCAGAAGGGGAAACTGAGGTAGCCATCAAGAAAGTCAAGTAAGTTTTTCTTAAAACTATTACATTTTTGGCAACATATTCTCTCTGGTGACTTTACTGTAATATATACTGGTATGGCACATGCTTATTGAAATAGTCACTGTGTGAATGTCATTGATGTAATTTCTATGCTACTAAAATGGTGCTTGGAAATACTAAGACTTCAAAATCCTTTAATTATGTACTTGGAACTAGCCTAAAGAAGCAGCGACTTTGTGTTTTGTTTTTATTTGTTGTTGTGGCTCTTGCTGCTGCCATTACAACTCCATTCCAAACTCTTAGGAATTAAGGAGGACATTGCTTATGACTCATAAACTTGCATACCATTGAAATGCCTTGAGACTTTAAGTTGTTATTTCTCCTTCTTTGTCCTTTTGGAAACTTTTTTATTCTTCTCAAGTTTTATATATACATTCTATCATGTCAAGATACTTTTTAATTTCTCTTCTGCATTTGCATATCTGATGAACATTGCCTGCTGTCTTTATGTAGGTCATGGACTAAACTATTGACTAGAAGAAGCCAAGTGGAGCTTTCTGAGAAAACTAATCAATATTAACACTGAACTGCTGTTTAATCATGTATTGTACATTTACATTTTCCCGTCCTTTACACAGAGGAGCCCAGACTTGTCAAGAGAGATCCCTGAGCACTGTGCCTATAACAGTGATCAAATTCACCCTAGAATTCTTATTCCAAAAGAGAAGTGAGGAATCTGGGAGGGAGCCAGGAATGAGGTCCTCTGCTTTCTCTCTTACGTCTCTCAGCATTGCTCTCTCTTCACTGGGCTATGGATTTGTTCTCTTTTTGATGTGTTGTCACTGATGGTATTTTCTACAAAATCTATCTGTCTGGTGTTTGGCCAACCTGACACTGTCCCCTTTGTTTTCTGGTTTGCCTCATGAATTTCGGCATTTCTTCATCTCCTTTCTTTGTTTTTACTGAACAGAAAGTAATATGATTCCAGCCCTCCTCCCTCACATCTTCATCATGTACAGTTACATTCTCCAAATTTCACACTGGAGAGCTTCCACATTTTTGTGATATGTTCCTTTCTGTGGTTTCTGACCAATGGAAGGAAGACCCATCAGTGCTCTGTACTTTCAGAAAAGACCTTTTCACCACTATTACCCTGAAGAAAATCAAGCATTCTTCTTCAGAGACCATGTCCCCAACACCTGCCACCTTCACACAGCCTTTGTGGTAAGCTTGACAGCACCACCCAACATTGATTCCTCTGACTTTTGTAGTAGACATTACAAACCTCCCTCACTGAGTGATGCTTTCCCAACTATAGCTTCCTCTGTTCCAGCTTCTCCAAAAAAGTTTCATCTATGATGTCTGTTAAGCCAGGTGACCCATGTTTTCCAACTTCTCTGGGAGTTAGATTTTGGTCCACTAGTAATGTATTGGAGGTATGAAGGGTTTCCACATGAAGGCTGCAGGGGATGTTGAAAGTAGGAATCCCAGAAGACCCAGGAGTCAAAGAGAATGCTAGATTCAGCAAACAAGAAGTCTTGACATTTTGCAGAAAACTGAGGTACTACAAGCAGGTATCAAAAGTCAAGGAAGGCTTAGAAGCAGAGAATCAGGTAAGTTAGGAAATAGTAAGTCAGGAAAGGTAACTATAAAGCTACACAGTCACCTTCAGGAATGTGGCCTGTGACATGATACACAAGACCAATTTGTGTCTCTCATTAGGTCTCACCCGAATGGTCTCTGTCTGTTTCCTTCTTGTGATGTACCTGATTTCTACTCAAGTGCTGATGATCCTATGGCCTCAACCTTCTTTGATAGTTTGCATTTTGTAACATTGCCAGATCTACTACTGACTCTTGTCTTTCCAAGTTTGGAGGTACCTGCTAGACCTCAAAAGCCTCTTTACACCAAAATAGAAGGCCCCCCTCTTTATCAGCTGTGGTGTGTGCTTTGACATCTGGAGGATACAGCAAACTTCTTGAATAATTTCTCTGCACAGTACACCACTCTATGATAGTACTATGTCCCAGTTATTCAGATGAGGAAACTGAGGTACAAAGTGGTAAAGATACTACCCAACATCTTACACCTAGTAGAAGAGAGAGTCTGGATTTGAACCTTGGGATGTGATGTAGAATCTATGATTTTAGCACCTTGTCTAATTTCTTCATTTTCCCAGAACTATTCTTTTTTTTTTCCTTGTTACTTTTTTCTTGTTATTTTCTCTAGAGAGCTACAAAGGCTTCCTTTACTGTCTTTGTTTTCCCCCAAGATAAGTGTCTTCTTTGGTTTCATATTTTCAAATAACATTTATGTGTGTTTTAAATCTTCTTTCATTCTCTAATTCAGTCTCTGTATTAATTACTTTTCTGTTGCTGTGATAAAACACCAGAACCAAGGCAATTTATAGAAAGAAGAGTTTATTTGGCTTATGGTTCCAGAGGGGAGCAATCCACCGTGGCAGGGAGTCATGGCAACAGGAGGAGGCTAGAAACAGAAAGCCAAGGGCTCACATCTTCAAGCAGCCATAGGAAGCAGAGAGACACAGATTGGAAGTGGGATGTGGCTTTGAACTCTCAAATCCCACCCCTAGTGACAAGCTTCCTCCAGCATGGCCACACCTCCAAAAGAGTCTATGACCCTCCCCAAAGAACAGCACCACAAACAGGGGCCAAGTGTCCAAATACTTGAGCCTATGGGGATATTCTCATTCAAACCATCGCATTCTCTTAACTTTCTATGAGCATTAGTGACTGCTCAATGTGGGATACACAGTGTACCTGTAGGCTGGGGAGAATCAATCCAGATCAGGACTTCTGATTCATGAATAGTTCTTTTGAAAGGATCTGTGGGCTCATAACTTTTGTGTAAACTACAGAACAGATCATATTCTCAGAGTCTACGATCCTATCCAGTAAAGATGAGAGTCTGTTGTCCTAAGAGACACAGGAATCATGACAGCACAGTGACATGCTGAGTAGATCCAGAATCATATTCTCAGAGTCTACGATCCTATCCAGTAAAGATGAGAGTCTGTTGTCCTAAGAGACACAGGAATCATGACATGCTGAGTAGATCCAGGGACCATTCCTCCAGATGTGCTTTCTACCTCTTTGTAAGAGATGATCCCTCTGTGTCAGGGTCAGTCCCTCTGTCCTAGTTTGTTTCTTCATTGCTGTGACAAAACACTCTGACCACTACCAACTTGAGGAGGAAAGGGTTTATTTGGCTTACATCTCCCTGGTCACAGTTCATCAGTGAGCCCAAGGTAGGAACTCAGGGCAGGAACCCAGAAGCAGGAGCTGGAGCACAGGCCATGGAGGATCACTGCTTACTGGCTTGCTCCCCTGGCCCCTGCTCAGCCTGCTTTCTTATGCAACACAGGCCCACCTTCCCAGGAGTGGCACCACTCACAGTAGCCTGGGTCCTTGTACATCACTCAACAATCAAGAAGATGCCCCATGGACATGGCCACAAGCCAGTCCAATGAAAGCAATTCCCTAATTGAGGCTCCCTCAACCCAGGTGTGTCAAGTTGACACCAAAGCTATCCAGCACACCCTCTATTATAAGATATATTAACTCTATCTAGTAACCCTCAAGAACTGAAAAATGTTTACCCTGCTTGCAAGCTAACAAGTTAGCCTGCCACCCATTTGTTAGATGCTTATGGAGACACAAGACCTTTAGGTCAAAGATTTATAGAACTGTCACAGCTAGAGGAGCAGCGTCTGTACCACCTTCTGAGTCCTAGTTGCCACAAGGCAATCTGAAGAGGGCCAGCTGACCCCTGCATATGTAATGGGCTAGTCAACATGGGAAGAACCCTGAATTTAAAGAACTCAAGGTTTACCTTATGGATGGTAAGCCTCCCATAAGGTGACACACCTTTATTATTCTAGAAGCAAATGTTCCTGTTCTCTTTTTGTATTGAGACCCTGTCTTTATCCCCTCTACACAAGTATCCTTGAAAACATAGTTTTGACCAGTGGAGAGCTGTGTACATCTTAGCATGTGAATTGTACCCTTTATAGCAATTTTCTCTGACTGTTGTCCTTGCTTCTCACTAAGTTTCTGTTCTGTGTCTTTCACAATAATGCAGCTCAGAGATGTGTCCTGAGTGACTGACTCCTGGTAACATGAGTGAAATCTAGAAAGGCTGCTGGGATTTTCGTAAGATTGGTAGGAAGATGTTATGATTCAGGAGACCCAGCTATGAATGTACCAAGTAGGGGGAAATGGCCTCGAGTGTAAACATTGTGTGTCTCGTTCACCCAGGTAACTTATGCCACTGCACTGGATACAGACCCATTGTGGAGAGTGCAAAAAGTTTCATCCCTGTGAGTGTTAAGTGAGTGATGGCTGCTAAGCCGCATCATGCCCTCCCCTGCCAGTTCCTTCCACACTTCCCACCAATGGAGGATTGGCTTTGAAGAAAAGCACAATATGTGTATTAGAGAAAAATAGCTTTCTGTTTTACCCATCTCAATAAGCATAACTATATTTTTTTTCAGAATTACAGACAGGTAGCACCATAATAGTTTTTCTTGAAAGTGAGGTTTGTAGAAATAGCATATTCTAAGTGAAAATGGATAGACCATCCTTCTAACATCCTGCTTCATGATAAAGAAGAACTAAGAAAAGCCTGTTTCTCATACTGTCATTTCAGAGGCACTTTTGGTTGAGGCATAGCCAAAGTGGAACATTTTCATCAAATGAATGCCGCTGTTCTCTCTGAGTATGATTCCACCTTAGATTAATACTGATGGGAGATGGGGAAGAGAGAAGAAGCCATTACCATCATCCACACTGGGTGGAATCAGTTCTCACTGAGCAACCTACAACATCCACAGAGCATCAGTATCAGACCCCCTCTGCCCTCGCCCTACGCAGCCTCCTCTGAAGCAGATACCCAGTGCTTCCCCATAGTCACATGGAATAATTCTGATGCCAGATATACAGAGTTTGCCACACCAACCAATCCTCCTATTGTCCAGACATCAACAGGGTGCCCTGCACTTTAACCCTGTGCTGTCACTAACTATCCAGAGTTGGTGTCACAGCCCACAAAGTAGAGTTCATAAAACTGCTCCCTGCTTCAATGATAAGACTGGGCCTTTGGTATTTCTGACCGACTAACTACAAATCAGTAGTTTCTACACCCCTCCTCAGGTTCAATAATTTGCTAGAATAAGTAATAGAACTCAGGAAACACTTCTTATGCTTGTTAGGTTATTATAAAGGCTGTTATAAAAGGAACAGATGAATAGCTAGGTGAATAGGCACACAGGGTAACATCTAGATGGGTTCCCAGTCAGTGCAGTTGTAGTCTACCAGGCTCCCAGCACAGTGATGCATTCACAGCCCAGACACTCATAAATTTTCTGGTTCAAATGTGTTTATAACTGCATAGTTGCATACATCTGTAATCTCAGCACTCAGGAGCCTAAAGAAGGAGGACTATGAGTTCAAGGGAAGTCTGAATTACATAGTGAGTTCAAGGTCAGCCTAGGCTACATAGGAAGAGATCATCTGCATTGTTGTTGCTCTTCTTGGGGGTTTTGTTTGTTTTTGTTTTTGTCTTTTTGAGACAGGACCTCCCTGTAGCCCTTGCTGGCCTGGAACTCATTACGTAGACCAGCCTGGTCTCGATCTCACAGAGATCCACCTGCCTCTGCCTCCTATGTGCTGAGATTAAAGGCATGCACCACCACGCCCGACTTTGATTTTTGTTTTTTAAAAATGGGAGAAGCAAGCAAGAGTTAAGATGATAACAAAAGAGGGCAGGTGAGGGAATATGTCTAAAGGAAAGTTAAAGAGTCAGCAGGCACTCTTACCCACTGAGCCATCACTCTTGTATAAGCCTAAGGACCTGAGTTTGAATTCCAGTACCAACATAAAAAGCCAGGCATGACCACACATGCCTATAACCTCAGCTCTGTGATGGGCAGAGACAGGAAGATCCCTGGGCTTGCTGGCCATTAGACTAGCTCCATGTTCAGTGAGAGACTCTGTCTCAAACGAATAAGGTGGAGAATGACAGAGCAGGACATTCAACATCTGCCTCTAGCCTCTGTTTGCACATCTATGCATGTACCCGCACATACACATGCACGTACACCATACACACACAAACACACACACAAACACACACACACACATACACCACTCACACACATACATACAACACAAAAATAAATAAAATAAATAAATGAGACTAGAAAATTATGTAAACAAAATTAATATCAATAATTCACATCAAACATTTATCATTGTGTATAGAAGTTAAGCTTTGTTTATTTATTCATTCAGTTTTCAATTCAAGTTCATTCACTACTTGAAATGATAAGCTACAGCCTCTAGGTAACTTCCACTGTCACCTATATATCTTTTCCTTTTTTAATGTATATTTTTATTGCATTTTTGTGGATTTTATACAATACATTTTAGTCATATTTAGACCCCCTCATCTATACCCTGCCATAGCCCTCTCACAGAATTTCACCCATTCTGTCTTATATGTTAAATCTTATCAAGTCAAGGGGCTGGAGACATGGCCCAGTGGTTAGGAACACTGGCTGCTCTTGCAGAGGACCTGGGTTTGAATTCCAGCACCCACAGGGCAGCTAAAAAAAAGTCTGTAACTCTAGTTCCAGGGGATCTGATGCTCTCTTCTGACCTCTGCTGGCATTGCATGACATATGACAGGGATGCACTTACACCCATGCAGACAATATACTCATACACATACAATAATAATAAAAATAAATAAAATATTTTTAAAAGTCTATCAAGTCAGGTTTGTGTACCCAGTTGTCTCTCAGTGTGAGTTCATTCACTGGAGTCTGTTCAGCCTATCTAGCATCACTCCCTTAAAGTCTTTTTCTTTTATTTATTTATTTTTATTTTCTGTCACCCATATTTCATTATCAGTTTCCTCACAGATTTAAAGATTATTGGAAGAAATTTAATTAACTAGATTACTTGGTCAAATGAGCATAGAGAAAAAGACCTGTGGCACATTCCCAGGCTAAAATGGGTGAAGTGATCATAGATTCAGCAATAGAAAAGATTCTTCAGTGAGCTCTAATCCCTACATTTTGGTAGTAACCTAGAGGACACTGTCCTAACTTCAGAAACCCCAGGGACTCCAAATCACTTACTCCTCCCTTGAGCAAGTCACAGCCTACTCCTCTTTCAGGAAAGATTCTCTGAAGATTAAATGCCTTAACATATGGGACGCAAGGAGCACAAAGCCTAGACTAAGGCAGACACTCAAGAAATTGTAGTTATTATTGATCATTGAGAGTGACTATAAAATTATGTTAAACAAGCATAAACTAAATCCATATCAGAATGCACAGCTTCAAATTCTGATTCCACAATTCTCTAGCTATATAAGTTGATAAATTACATAACTTTTCTAAACCTTTGTTTCCTTATCTGTAAAGTGGGATCATGATCACAAAAATTATACATAGTATATCTACAAAACACAAAACATCATGTTGAGTACACAGTGAGTGCTCAACCAAACCTAGACAACAACTGACATAGTGCTACCATCACCACCACCTCTTGCTCCATCTTAGGCTGCAGTAACAGAATCCCACATATTAGGTGGTTTCTAATGAACACAAATTTGTTGACTCACAGCTCCGGTGGCTAGGGCATTCAAGGCAAAGGTGCTCTATCTAGCGAGGATCTTCTTGCTGTGTTAGAGCGTGGCAGAAGGTCTCACAATATGGAACAGCAAGTGAGGGCAGGAGAGGTGCCTTTTGAGAGGAACCTCTGCCATAAGGATTACTCCATTCCTAGGTGGAGACTCTTGAAGGCTCTAATATTATCACAATGGCAATTGAATTTCAGTGTTTTGGAGCAACATATACTGAAGGCATGCCATACTACCATCATCACCTCCTCTGGTATCTTTCAACTCTATGAGTCTCTGATTTTGCCACCCGCGTTTTCTTCTACAGAGTTCATCTTGTTGCCAAATGAATGGGGAATGGAAAGGTTGCTTGGATAAAGAAAAAAACAAGCTGGAGAGCAAAATCAGTGTAAGTTTTTTGCTTTTCTCTCCTCTTTCCCTTCCAGCTTTTCATATTTGACTACCCATATGTGTATCCCACTCACATGACCAACAGGTTTTTATGAACTGGGGAAGACTTGAGAGGCTCTAAAGACAATTGTCTTTCCGTTTTTCCATCTCCTTCTTTCTGTTGATCTTCAATCACTGCCAATAGAGTTTCCACCTGGGAGAAAGGGATCCCCTGAAGTAGGCTGTAGTAACTAGTAAAGATGTGCCAATGTGGCAGAGTTAGTTTTGGCAATCCAGTGCCCCATTCAAGTCCTAGCTCTGCGACTTTGCTGTTCAAGTTTAACTTCTTCCTCAGCATACTTGGGTAATTCTTGAGGGAACTTTAGGAAAAGAGCAAATGACGTTCAATCCTAAGTACAGTAATAAACACACAC
Organism: Nannospalax galili; assembly: GCF_000622305.1. Taxonomy (NCBI): domain Eukaryota; kingdom Metazoa; phylum Chordata; class Mammalia; order Rodentia; family Spalacidae; genus Nannospalax; species Nannospalax galili. The sequence continues at coordinate 503,331 of NW_008329141.1, read as the reverse complement.
CAGCTGTTTATTAAATACCAACTTCATCTAATGACTGAGGTTCAGAATCACCCTTTGAGAAGACTTTGCCAATAGAAATTTGAGTGTCTAGGGCATTAACGTTTTCTATTTTTAATACACCCTGAGTAATTCCACTACCAGAAATCTACTCCAGGAAAGTAATTAAGGTTAGGCCAAATATTTATCATGGGCAAAGATATGTGTCACAGTATTATTTACAATAACAAAAATTAGAGATAACCTGAATGTTTAACAATAAGGGATCACTTAAATATATCATGACATAACTGCTTGCTTGGGACTTAATGCTAGCATGGAAATCTTTTATGCAACCTTTAAAGAATTTAAAAATAAAAATGACTTTTTTGAAGTGAAGTAATTTAAATCTTGAGTATTTGACACCACATCTATAGGAGAAATATTGTCAGTATAGTCAATGAGCACATATACAGGGTGAGAACAGAAATGGGAAATGTACTGTTCATGGTGGCTCTCTTCTGCACAGCTGTCTTATGAAATTGTTTTGCTTCTGTAGATTTTCAGTAGTTCAAAATGATTTTATTGTAATTGCACATACATGAAATGTTTAAATAAAAAGAAATTCCTATGGCTATAGTAGTTGCATTTAAAAAACAAAATGCAGTTCCCTTGATTCTAGTTTAAAGGGAGAGGAAGAGACTTGAAAGAGTGGTGTGGGTTCTTCACCTCACGTCCACCAAATATCCGTGGCTGGAATGTCAGAAGTCAGGTCTGCCCCTGATATCTGGAGGCCCAAAGCATGTACACAAGTAGAAGATGCCAATTCTTTTCAGTTCCTGCCAAGCTCTGCTCCAACAGCTGGCATCACAGATCAAACACCCAGCTCATATATCCAAGTTCTATCCACTCCCCAATCACTTTCCCTTGGCCATGGCTCAGGGACTGCTCCTCAAAATGAGAAAGGATGTAACAGAGGCCCACATGTGTCCTGGAATTGGGTTTGGGGCCTCTGAGTAGGGAAGTCCCGAATTTACAGTACCAGCAGCCTGTGGTTAACAGAGTAGGTGCAGGCTGTGAATGGAATGTTCCCTGACTCTTGGGACTCTGCCTCTGGGGAGGGACATGGTGAGAGAGGACCAGAACAGGGACCCAGTGATCAGAGGCCCAATGGCAGGATAGGAATGGGTCCCTTGAAGCTATATTTGGTGCTTCCAACACCAGTAAAAACATAAATAAGGCCATGCTGAGGGGTGACTGGCCTTTTCTCAGATACATTTAAAAAGGCATCACAAAAGGAAACAGTTCTTCATCCAGTTCTTCAAGCTATTGCTACTGCCTCACTATTCTTCAACTACCATTTCCCTGTCACTCAGAGTTCCCATTAGAAGCCTCCTGAACTGTACCACCTGATGGTCAGAGATGGCCTCATGGTCCTGGGGAAGATCTGCTAGACAGCTCTATCTCATTTGAGCTGAGAGCTGCTGCCCTGTATCTTCCCCGTAACACTGGGTAAATCTGTCTCATCTATGAGCCAGCCTGCTCTCATTCCCTCTACACGCATCTCTCCTCTCTTGTCAGTTCTCAAGCACTTGCCTCACCCACTCATGAGACTCCCAGAGACACTCCATATGATTCCCAAGTCCCTTCCTGCTTCAGTTCTCCTTCCTGGACTTGATCCTGAGTTTGCCATATCCCTGCCTTGTTCCACCAAAGCACTCTGTCCTGACTCCCAATATGTGCTAATGGTGCCACCACTGCCCTGAGTACAGACACCTTTGTGCGTCTCCACAATCTCAGGATTATTGGATAACAATAAATTCATAAGCCATGTCCGTCTTGTTGGCTGAAGTTTGCCAAATTGTAGTCCCAATTTTTCTTGATGGTGTGGCCACTGGCAATCACAGATTTTTTTCATCCCAATCTTAACTACTAGCATTAACCCTCAGACCATATATTACACATCACACAGTGATCTGTGTGTGTTGTAGAATGGCTACAACAGGGTTAAAGAGGTCATAGAATTCAGGGAGGACTTACTGAAGATAGAGAGCTAATCCAGATGTAAAGAGAGCCATTGCAGGAGGTCAGATAAGATATTAAGAGCCCAGGTAGAAAGCAGCTGGAGACAGAACCAAGCCACTAGCAGGCTCAAGCAAGCAAAGGGTAAGTAGAGGGACTAACAGCAAACTTGGCAATCAGAGGAAGGAAGGGTCCAGTCAAACAGTGCAGACTGTGCTGAGCAGGAGCTCTGGGAAACAATCAGGAGTTCTGTGCCTGCCAATTCCTAAATTCATACACGGAGGGTGATCAGATGACAGGTCAGCAGGGCCTTCACTGGCAGTGTTAAGTGTCCCTCCTTTTAGGTGAGAGATGAGAGGATTGTGTTCTTCCCTGGTTTGGTGTGTTCAGTAAGTAAGTTCTTGGGCCTGCTTTTTCTGATATGGTTTTAATATGTCCATATGTTCCCAATCTATCCCAATAAGTTTATAGGTGGCACTTTTCTTCATGTCTGAGTAAGTTATCAGATTGTGATTTGTGGTCTATACTGGACGTGGGGTGGTATCTGCACACACAAACAAGATACAGAGTCATTCTGCCTTTGCACTTGCTCAAAATGGAGCCTCACAGGGAAAGGCAGAGTCTGAAAGCCACTGTTCCACATAGTATAGAGTTACTTAGAGCAGGGCACAGCCTGATCTCCCCAACCACTGGTAAATGCAGAACAGCCCTCACTCCAAAGGGAATAGGAGATAGCTTATTCTGAACCAATATAAATAGTGATGGCATGAGAATACAAATTCAGGTTGCCCCACGTGACATGTTTGGTCACAGAAAGTTATATAAATCCTATAGTTACAGAACAAAAGAAAGTCATAAACCAATATATTCACCCAATACATTGGTGGGGACTTCAGGAGGGTGGCAATAAAGCAGGAAAGTTTCTACTACGAATCTTAGATGACATTCTTAGCTTTGGGGTTGGCAGAAACAGTAGACTGCTGATACATTCCAAAAGTTTTACCTGATAGTCAAGAGGATGTTAGGTCAGACCCGGAGGTGGGCAATAAATGACTACTAAGAGGACTAAAGACAGCTCAAGATAATTTTGGCTTTAAGTCCACAACATTCCAGTTTTACACAAAGTTCTAATTAATCAGTCTGGACCCAGGGCTGGGCACAGAGCCCTCACTTGATAGCCTCCAACTTCCTTCTGCTACCCAGCCCAACCTTCTCCCACCTTCCTCTCCTGCCCCCTCCTACCCTCTCCGCTTTCTCTCTATCTCTCCCTCTTCCACTCTCTCCTGCCCTCTCTTGCCATTTCCTACCTTCTCCCTGCCCTCTCCTACCTTTCCCTGCGCTCTCCTGCTCTCTCCCCACCTCCCCCACCCTCTCCCGCCCTCTCCCCCCCTCTCCCCACCTTTCCCAGACTCTCTTACACTTCCCTCCCGTCTCCAGCTCTCTCTAGCCCTCTGCCACCCTCTCCTGACTTCTCTCAGCCACCGTCATGTGTCCCCCATCTCCAATCCAGGATTTTCAAACAAGAGATGCTCAGTACCTCAATACTTGGCTGCTAAGGACCATGCTGTTTACCAAACTTTACCCAAAACAGCAAAACAATTTTTTTTCTTCAGGTTTGCACCAAGTTGTATGAAAAAGAAGAATTTCAGCTCTTAGATGCAACTTAGGAGCTTATATTTCCACCGGAACTAATGGTTTGTTCTCTTGGTTTGTTTTTATTATGCTTGTGAGAGAATCGACAGTACCATCAGCTGAATTCTGGTTGTGCTTCTTCCTCTATTTGACTCCATGGATGTCTTTGTATTAGGTCATCCGCAGGGACTATGAAAATACACTTTTTCAGTCTTGTTCCCCAGTGGGCTCAACTTGATCTTTCTCATATTCTGGCACCCAAATACCTGTTAAGAATCTTTGTATTAGGTCATCCGCAGGGACTATGAAAATACACTTTTTCAGTCTTTGCTCCCCAGTGGGCTCAACTTGATCTTTCTCATATTCTGTGTCCAGGGCAGACATTATGTAGCCTGTTCTGGCACCCAAATACCTGTTAAGAGCCATAGAAAATTCAGATTAAGATTACAAATAGGCAAGGGCAGTTACAAGCTCCCTGTGTCTCCCATAATAGCTAACGGCTCCGCACAGGTGTAAAGAAATTGCCGCCTGTACATTGTTTTAAGTTGTTCCTCTGGGCAACCCCTGGATTCACCTGTATTTGTTTCACCAGCTTGTATTAGGAGAACTCCAAGTGTTGGGCACCAAGCTAGCTGCTGAGGATGCAGAAAAGATAAACTGCCTGCCCCTAGGGAGCTCACAGCTCTTCCCAACTTAAGGAGAACCTTGTGTTCCCATAGAGCCCTGTCCTTACCCCCTGGGATATTCACCTGTCCTCTTGATTGCCTCTGTGAGCTCATGCAACCAGCACCATGCACAGTGATTCTCGGGTATTTTTTGGTTTCAGAGTCACAGCTTTTAAAATTACTAATAACCCTAAAGAGTTTTAGTTACTGTGGGTTATGGTTATTGACATTTGTAGTGTCTAACATTAAAAGTGGAAGTATATTAATTATTCCTTCACTTCTTTATGAAAAAAAGAGTAAACCCTTTAAAATAATTAGCACACTGCTCATGAGGAACAACTACATTTTTTCCAAAGGAAAATATGTAAAAAGAGTGGAATTATGAATTTTTATGCATCTCTTTAGCACTGGCTTATGGGAAAGCAGCCAGGTCTGCACATCAGCTTCCAGCTGCACACAGGTGTGAGGACATACACCGTGCAGCATTTTGACACTCACTGAACACCCATGAGACAGTGAGGAGGAAAAAGGTGAGTGATACACTCCATGATACAATGGTTTTTTCCTTGGAACCCCTAAACTGTGTTTGGGGACTTTCAGAAGTAGCAGGACTCTATTTTGAGACATGTTGGCCCTGTCTGATGAAAACCCATGAATTATTTCAATGATCAGTTTTCCTCTGTTAACAGGAACTCTCATCTCTGTTATCCTTCCTCGCAAAACACACAACTTAATGCAGCATAGACAGAATTTCTATGATAAAGAGATCCTCACTCATTTCCTTCAGACTTTGCCAGGACTTTTGTTTGACAGTGAAATTATTCAGAGATGATCTCTGAAGCCATGGAAATTACACCAAAATATCTCTCTGTCCTGGACTGGAGAGATGGCTTAAG
>NW_008329141.1:471070-497960 GCF_000622305.1 Nannospalax galili | reverse complement strand
GATGCTCTCTTCTGATCTCTATGAGCACTGCATGACACGGGCGCATTTACACACATGTGGGCAATACAGTCATACACATAAAATAAAAATAATAAATAAAATATTTTTTAAATCTGTCCTGTAGATGCTCCTACAAAGAGCAAGATAGTTTTCTCTTAAAATATTTTGCAAGAATATCAAAATTTGAGACAAATTAAGCAATCTATTTCCTCCTTGAGAAATGGTTCTTTGTTTATTATTAACCAGCAGAGACTGTTTAACCCAGGCTTCTTCCAGATGCATATACTTATTTCAGTTTCAGAGCACTCGGGCAGGAAGCCTGGTGCCCTTGCATTCATGACCTGTTCACATTAACCATCTGTGTCCCCTTGACTAAGTCTGGTTTGGTCCTCATTAGCTTTCTCCTGTAAAACTAGACCGGTAGTGACCAGATTTACTCCTTCTTTCCTGAACACTGTAAAAATAATGGCAAATTTAATTAGACTTAGTAGAATAGGAAAAACTTTGGACAGAGAAAATATGAGCATATTAAATGATCTGTGTATCAAATCAAAACAGAGAGCACAGAAGTTCACTAAAGAGGAAGGAAAATGAAAGTAAAGGGCTTCTTGACTAAGCATGAAATTTCCCGGATGAACTTATTTCCTCCTTGATCATGTTACCATGCTGCTACCTATCCAGCCATTGGTTCTAGAGAAATTGATGGAAGAAAATCCTAAAGAAATTCTGCCCACTAACTACAGCTAATTGAGAAAAATCCAGCTGTGGCTTTGGAACCTTTCAGTCTTTCTTAGGAAATCATAAATGCTGGTGAAAGTGGTGGAATCATCACTGCTGGTTTTAATTAGCTTGACATTCTGTGTTTTTACTGTTCGTTTTTCTGTTCAGCAAAACAGTTTTACCTTCATATGTCATCTCTAATTTGCAGATACATTGAGCCAGGTCTAGAGGGGATCCGGGGTTTTCCAAAGTTAAGCTGGCTGCTCCATGGCTAGGCTGGGATTAGAAGCTGGGTCTCCTGGTATATTCAGCATATTTCTCTACTTGATATTGAATAATGTACATCCCCCAGCCCACGTTGTTAATTCTCTGTTGATACTCTGTCATCATTGGTAATTTTGTCAACAATTATTTCTTTGGGTGGGAATTTAACATTAGCTATTGCATCCTTCAAATATAAGGTTCTTGTTTGTTCCTAAGTTAAGGTTTCATTAAAATCCCTTTCATTTTTAAGTTATAAAAGATGAGAAAAGTAAATATCCAATGTAGTGAATTTAGTTATGAATTGATTAGGTCACGAAGTACCTGTCTTTGACTTGTTATTCATGGCAGGCTCTGTTCGTACCTGTTCAGTGTGTGACCTGTGATGAAGTCTGTGTGTTCTACCATTGACATCAACCCTGTTGAATTTAAATACTGCAGAGGATGGCAGAGGATCCCCAAAAGAAAGTTCTGATGTTCTATGGAGAGAGGACTACCTGGATTGCCCCAGGAACCCTAAAAGACCTCCGGGAACTGAAAATGAAGCACCCCAGTGCTCCACTTGTGATGGGCAACACTTCTCTTGGTGAGTAGCAGAGACCCCACTTCCCCTTCCTAATGCAGACCTAAATTATGGAAGGGAGATGAAAATTGTGGAATTTACTCACAAACCAAAATGCTTGCCCAGTTAATGGCCAACTTGTCAAATAACTTTTTTTCCTGGTTCCCACAAAGCAATTTGGACTTTTATTCCAACTATAGAAGTGATAAGATTTAGAAGATGTTAAAATTTCCTTCTTTCTGGTACCAAGAAACAGTGAAACAGCTATTTCTCTTACTGAGTTTTAGAGGACAAAATCTGTCGGTGGTCAGTCTCAGTTCAAGAAATCACTGAGAAAGAAAGCAGGCCTCTTTTGCGATAATTATATTTTACTTTATTTAGTAGGGTTGTAATAACCACTTCTAGGTCATAGTTTTATTTACAAAATGAAATTAAATGAAACCTCGCTGGTGCATTATTTTCTTTCTTCCTTTTTTTGTTGCTGTTTTTGTTTTGGTTTTCTAGCACTGGGGACTGAACCTAGGGTCTCACATGCTGGATAAGTGCTGTACTACAGAGCAATATCCTCACCCCCCCTCGCTTTTTATTTTTTTTTAAATTATTTTATTTATTATTTTTATTTTGTGTGTATGAGTGTATTGCCTGCATGCATGTAAGTGTACCAATGTCATGCAGTCCCCCTGGAGGTCCTAAGAGGGCATTGGATCCCCTGGAACTGGAGTTATAGACAGTTGTTAATGGCCATGTGGGTGCTGGGAATCAAACCTGGGACCTCTGGAAGAGCAGCCAGCACTCTTAATGCTGAGCCATCTTTCCAGAACCACTTTTTAAGTTTTTGAGACAGGGTAAGTTGCCTGCCTCCTGAGTCAGTAGAATTACAGGCATGAGCCACCAGGCCTAGCATACCTGGCTTTGTTTCCAGTGATGATAATTCTTCTCTCTTTTAGGCCTTGATTTGAAGTTCAGGAATGTTTCCTATCCAGTTATCATCTCTCCTTCAAGGATCTTGGAATTATTTGTAGTGACTAACACAAAAGAAGGTATGTTCTCATTATTCTAACAAGGTCCATATGTTGCAGATGGTTTGACCAAAGGAAGCAAAGGATGTATGACACTAACCAAATCACAGGCCCACGCAGCTGGAGGGAAACACATTTGGCACAACAAGACTGAACCACGACTGATCCTTTGAAAAGAACATCTAAATTTAGAAATCCTGAAAATGTTTGCATATTCCGTCTTGAGACTTGATTTTCTGCAAAGAACCAGGCCTCAAAAAGTGTTAACTGGTTCACCCAGAAACTCACTGTGCTTTCTGTAATATTTTCATTATTCTAGGAGTACTCCGCCTGTTTCTTCCCTCCAGCAGCCCGTGAGAAAGGTTCCCCTGGTCTGTGTTAAGTAGCTCTCAGCATTTCCACGGCCAGGTGCATCTTCCATTCCCTCATTTCAGTTACTTCCCCACAGCAGCCCAAGGAGAGGTTTGATTTGTTTCTCCTTCATGACTCAATTCTTTAAGTAAACACAATTCGATAAAAAGCACAAGTGGAACAAACCATATAACAACCATTTCTCAATTTGTTTTAAAGTTATGAGGCTTTTCGCATGTGCCAAGCACTGGGTTGCGACCTAACAAATCAAGTCTCCTGAGAAAGGCATGATTTCTTCCCTAGGAATGAGCCATAATGAAGAATTGGTAAACATCTATGGAAAGTATTTAGCAGATGATGTAATTAGTGTTTTATCTGCCATTAATATTTTCTTTTATTATCCATGGGATCTTCTTCCACAAATCTAAGGGATGCTTTCAAAATGGTGCTATTTTCAGATCATGGCAGTTACAGTGCTTTTTAAACTTTAATTAAAGGTAATCTTGGCTTTTCAAGGAAGGAAAAATATGAAAGTAAATAAGCACATAAAATGCTGCCATTCTTTGTTTTTATTTTATTTTATTTTATTTTATGTGTATGAGTGTATTGCCTGCATGTATGTAAGTGCACCTGTGTCATGCAATGCCCTTGGAGGTCAGAAGAGGGCATCTGATTCCCAGGAACTAGAATTATAGGCGGTTGTCAGCCACAGCTGTGGGTGCTGGGAACTGAACCTGGGTCCTCTGCAAGAGCAGATAGTGCTCTTAACCACTGAGTCATCCATCTCTCTAGCCCCCATTCTTTGGTTTTAAAGCCAGGTATAAAGTTGCAAACACTAAATTAAAACCTGTATGTTTTTATGCTCTTCTTAACATTTTTCTGTGTACTTTCCATTAACAAATATGTTTAAGGGGGAAAAGGATATTTTAAGCATTGCTTTTTGAGTCAGACAGAGCTACTCAAACCTGTAATCTCAGCATCCAAGAGGATGAGACAAGAGGACTTCCATGAGTCTGAGGTCAGCCTGGGTTATATAGAAAGCTTCAGGGTATCCTGGGCTATAAATCTTGTCTCAATTTTTTTCTATTTTTATTTTAAATTGTGTGTTTGTGTTTGTGTTTGTGTGTGTGTGTCTGTGTGTCTGTGTCTGTGTCTGTGTCTGTGAACATAAGTGTGGATGCCCATGGAAGCCAGGGGTGTTAGACCCCCAAGGAGCTAGAATTACAAGTGGTTGTGAGCCACCTCACAAGATTGCTGGGAATTGAACTCAGGCCCTCTGGACATTCTCTTAACCACTGAGCCATCTCTCCAGCCCCTCAAAAGACTTTTTAAAGTTTCTTTTAATCTTTCAGAAACAGCTAGTGCAATAAATAATAATAAAACACCTGTTTCATTCTGTTGTTCTTTGAATAGCAGGAATCTGCAGGCATTCATAAGCAACGCAAAATCATGCACAAAATCTGTTCACCTGTGATCTCAACACTGCTGCGTCATTTCACATTCTGACTCTGAAAAATCAATCCATTCTCTCAGTCTTTATCGCATCATTGATTTTGGGTCACCTTGTAGTAAGCATTCTTTCAACATCCATTTAGTTGTTAATAAATTCTGCTTTGTAATCTCCAAGGGCAGAGATCTCTATTTGTTCAATGATAAATCACAGTCACATGAGGCAGATCAAGTAAGTTGATATCCTGAGTTCACAATTTAACAGGAAAATCCATAGAGAGCGAAAGGGTGGACGGTTATCTTCTTCCTAGATGAATCTTTGGACTCCTGAGCTGGGCTGATGGTTCTAAGTTAGCCTTTTGGCTAAGTAAAGCAGAACCTTACTGAAGGAATTTCTGCCCTGAGCTGAATCATCAACCATATCCATTTGCACAGATGTAGGACCAAGGCTTCTGGTCTCAGATGCTCTCTGCTTCAAGAAGCGCTCAAGCAAGCCTTGTTTGCATCATGCTCACTACATGTCCTTTTCACCAGAGTCCTTTTGTCCAACTTGCCAAAATTAAATCATGAGCTCCCCCTGCTGAGTCCATCCTGATAAAACAGAATCAAAACGGTGTGTGCTGCCTAGCTGGCTGTTCGGTTCTTAGAAATGTAAGCAATTATGAATTATAATTTTTTTCTTAAAAAATTCATGGCTATAATACAGAATGAAATGGGAAGGTAAAGGAAAGCAATGTACAAAGTATAGATGCACTAGCTGAACTTTATTAGTTTCCTGACAAGATTTCCTAAGCATGGGTACAGGTACTATGATGCTTTGCAAGGACCAGGATGAAATCACCAGGGGGTATCTGCAAGCACCTCTTTCCATATGTGCTCTGCTAGCACTTGTCATAGCTGAAGTCACATTATTTAATATTTGTCTAATTATCATCTTCCCCTACTGAATGTTGACTTACAAGGAGACCTTATCTATATTCTTTGCTCTAGAACAGTACACATAGTAGGTACTCAGAAACACTTGCTTAATGTATGAGGTAGATCAGCATTTACTCATGGTGTCTTTTAGGATTATGGTTCAGCTAGAGAATGCTAAGTACTGATCCCGTGGAACCAGATACAAGTTTAGTAGGAAATGCTCAAAATGAGAGATGTGGGACTAGGAGACACCTTGGTGGTTGAGACACTTAGGGAAACCCAATCAAACCAGAACTTGGGGAGACATCTCCCAGTGAGATCAAAAGGTAGGTGGTTGTCATCATTTGAAGAAGGTTGGAGCTGTACATATAAAGCACCAGAATCATAAAACAGTACCTGTTGCTGAGGCAGAGATTGAGCCAAGAAGGCAGCCAAGAGCCACGCAGTCCCTGGGTGAGGGGCGAACGTGGTCTGTCCTGATAGCAGGCAACAGTGGACTGCTCTGATGATTTTAGTTGCTTCTCAGGGATCCTGTATGATTTTTCTCTTTTTGTCTCCTCTTTATTTATAAGGTGGTCTGCAGTGCGTATATGTTACTTTAGTAAAAAGAAAAATGGAATGTTGATGAGCATCATATTCTAACACTGGCCTTCCCGTCTCACTTCCCTCATTTCCAGGCTTGCAGAATATTAACAAAGCTGTCTCTCTTTCAGGGTTGACTCTGGGTGCTGGCATCAGCCTGGCCCAGGTAAAGGACATCTTGGCTGATGTGGCCTCTAAGCTCCCCAAGGAGAGGACACAGACTTACTGTGCTCTCTTGAAGCATCTGAGGACCCTGGCTGGACAGCAGATCAGGAACATGGCTGTAGGTTCTCTGCAATCTCTTGTGGGTGGGGATTCTTTGGGAAGAAAAGGTGGTATTGGTTACTATTTTCATTTCCTGCTGTGTCCGTCTGTGTTTTGCACACAGCTGAATGACAGATTACCTAATTTCATACCCTTTTAGCATAAATCACTTAAAGAACCAGGTTGCTGGGTGAAAGTGATATCTTCTTGATCCCCTCACCACAATTTGGATATTGTCTGCTTAGAACTTCTCTATCCAGCCCAGAAGTTTGTATCTTTAAAAGCCCCCAAACAGGTCCTTTGACTTGGCATCTTATAAAGACAGATGATGAGTTTATTGAAAATAACTGATCCGGTAACAGATATGAATGAGAGCCACACCATTTACTCAACATTTTCATGAAATTCTATAGTACTGTAGTAATATAGACAGTAATATTGCTATAATAATATGGACATTGAAATATTAACTATAAATATAATAGACATATGAAAAACTATAAGCAGTAAATAATATATTGCCCTGTTATCCTTGTTAGTCCTCAATCTCTCTATGAAAGAATTTCTGAGAGTGAGGGGAGCTCAGTAGTAAAGCACCTACCTACCATGTACAAGGTCCTGGGTTTGATCCCCAGCATAACAATAACAAAAAATTGCTGATTGTTTCTGCAGGCTGACGAATCCTTTTCTCTGATAACTGTGGCTTTGTGTTTCTGCTGCCTTTTCTGTATCTCATGACATTCACATTATGAGTTACTTGGTTTGGAATGCTTGTAATATCTTTATGTGAAGGCCTTCAACCAGCTAGAGTAATCTCCATCATTTTTTCTGTGATTCATCATTTGAAGTAAATTCTTGATTGATGGAACCCTCATTTGTGGATTATCTCAGGAGGCAGCTTTCCCTGACACAGAATACTTCCTCCAGGCCACATTTCCAGTGCTGGATCTTGTAACTGAATCTTACATTACACTGTCAGCTAGAAAGGGCTCGATAAGGCTTTGTGGAACAGAAAAACCTTTTCCATCCTGCAGATGTCATTGTCTAGGGATGCTGCTTGGTCCCTTCTTTCAAACACTCACTACCTCAGCAACTTCACCCCCAATCCTTGCTTTCTTCCCTGTCCCCCCACATCCTAGCCCTGCCCTCCCACCACCAGCTTTGTAAGCATCCATGGTTGCTTGGCTTAACCATTTCTTGACTGTTGTCACTCAAGCTACACATACATAACTGCAGAATGACGTTCTTATCAGAAGTCATGACTTAAGCTCTCTCCTCATTGAAGTAATGTTTACTTTCTTTCTAGGTTCTGTTTGGATGAGTCATTCAAACATCTAGAGCCATGCTGGCATGTTTTATATTTTTTAAATATATTTTTATTGAATTTTTGTGTATTTCACACAAAATATCTTGATCATCTTTATACCCCCTTCCCCACTGGCACCCTCCAATAAGCCCCCCTCACTGGATTTCATGCATTCTGTCATTTATGTTAAGGTCTATCAAGTCAAGTTAGCATCCCCTGACATCCCTCAGTGCAAGTTCATTCACTGGGGTCTAGTCAGCCTATCTAGAGTCGCTCCCTTAAAGAAGATCAACATTTCCTCACCTAGCAGTAATCAGCTGCCCAACATTTCTTCAGCTAAGATTGGGGCCTGCTCTCCATTTCCCCAGTTCTATTCCGGAGTTTTGTCTGCTTGAGTTTGCATGGGTCTTGTGCATGTTGACACCATTGCTATAAGTTCATATGAACAAGGTCCCAGGAGCCTGTAAACTCTATTTCCACATAGTCATGTACATCCTTCCCTGGCTCTTACAATCTTTCCACTCCGTCTCCCTCAGTGGTTCCTGAGCCCTGGATTCATTGCTCCCTGTTGCATGAGGGAGCTTCATTGATGAGAATTGAGCAATGCCTTAGTATTCTTTCTATCCCTTGTTCCATAGGTATAGAGGTTCCATTGTAGATGTGTCACTTAGGGTTGGGCATTTCACAGACACTTAATCTCTGTATGTGACCCATTGTGGAACTCTGTAATAGTATCTATCTGTTGCAAAAGAAGCTTCTTTGATGAGTGGTGACTGGTATGCTTGTCTGCAAGTATAAGGATCCATATGTAGTACATAGTAAGAAATTACATTTGGCATGTTTTATTCTAATTGCTGAATTAGAGTGAAAAGAAATGTCATCCTCTGTTTAATTCAACACTTAAAATAAAAGTCTGGAGGTTGCTGATTAATCTTTCTTTTAGTCCCCAGGTGGCCATATTATCAGCAGGCTGCCAACTTCTGATCTCAACCCTGTTTTGGGTGTAGGCAATTGCATCCTCAATGTTGCTTCAACAGGTGAGCTATTGAGTTCCTCCTAGGTACTGAGGAGAGTTTTATAAACACTGAGCACAGAAATGTGGAGTGATGGTAACTCCTCATCTATGTCATTGGATGCAGTGCTGATGTTTCATTTTGTTGTGGATAGACCCAGAAGCACATATATCAGGAGGACAGTAGACAGAAATGAGACAGTTCAAGAGATTGAATCATTGGCTGACCCACCTCAACTTGATTTCTTTTTTCCTACCTGATTGTGATTGTTAGTGTTTATTGTCAAGTTGACAGGATCTATAATCACCTAGGAGACAAACCTCAAAGCACATCTGTGAGGGATTGTTTAGATTAGGAGAGTAGCTGCTCATGCCAGTGAGGGATTATCTTGATTATGTTGATTGATGTAGGAAGACCCACCCTAAAGGAGGTCAGCACCATTCCCTGGGCTTGGGTCCTGGACTGAATAAAAAGGAGGGAACTAGCTGAGCACAGATTCTTCACTTTTTGCTTACAGACTATAAATGCATTGTGACTAGCTGTTTCAAGGCCACCTTGACCTCCCCACCATGATGGACTGTACCCTTGAATTGTGAGCCAAAAGAGCCCTTTTCTCCCTTAAATTGCTTTTGTCAGGGCATTTTATCATAGCCACAGAAAAAGTAAGTAAGACACTAACCATCACCAAAAGTCAAAGCACTGCAGCTGGTTCGTGTTACAGAGCAAGACTATAATGCAAAACAGCTCAAGTTGCTCTTAGTTTTGTCTTAATGGTTTTATAACATCACCTTTGTCCTATCTTATATATTTAGGTTTTAAATCTATCATTTACTTTCTCTACAGTTCAACTTTAGTACTTTAAAGAAAAAAGCTAACTTTTTAAAAAACTCTCACATTCCACTCAACACAGAACAACTTTTGATGGCAGACACAGGGAAGGGTTTTCCTCACACCAGTTCTCCAGCAGACATCAACTGAAATTAGCTCAGTTCTCACATCATTTATCGGGAGATAGCGTCACATTCCCAATGTTGAGAACTCAGATGCCCTCTCAGATGCCAACCACAAATCTAGGCCTCTGCAACTTCTGATGGAAATCAGGGTTCCCATGGCTCTACCCTTTGGGTCTATTATTTTGCTACACTGGTTCTCAAAACTCAGGGAAGCACTTTACTATGTTTGTTTATTTACTTAAAGGGATAATATAAAGGATAGTAATGAGCACCAGGCAAAAAATGCCCAAGGCAAAGCTTTTGGGAAAGGATATGAAACATCTAGACTCCATTCAAGCCTACCACCCTCCAGGCGCCTCCACATGTTCAGCTATCTAGGGGGGGATCATCTGAACACAGTCTTATGAGTACTTATGGAGATCTCATTGTAGGTGTGACTGAAGACACCACTGGTGTTTACTAAAATATCAATCCTCTGATCACATGATTGATTCCCCCATCCTCTGGCTATCCAGGTACCCACCAGGAGTCACCTCATTAGAGCCACAGATGCTCCCTTCAAGGAGGAAATGCCAAGGAATAGGAGTGGTGTCACATGTTATCTCTCAGGAAATTGCACAGCTCTTAAGAGTTCTATATCAGCAAACAGGGTCAAAAATAAAGCAACAGAGTCTTGTAGCACTCTTGCCAATACAAGGGTTTTGGATCTCTATGTTAGGAACTAGTTCAGAGGCCAGTATATCACAGTTCTCTCTCTCTCTCTCTCGCTCTCTCTCTCTCTCTCTCTCTCTCTCTCTCTCTCTCTCTCTCTGTGTGTGTGTGTGTGTGTGTGTGTGTGTGTGTGTGTGTTTTTCTGGGGATCAAACTCAGAGCCTTGTGTATGCTAGGCAAATACTCTACCACTGAGCTGTAGCCCCAGCCCCTCATGGTTTCCTTTTATAAAAAAATTTATAACTATAGCAGAATCCTCTGAAGAGGTTCATGAGGATCACAAGCTTTATCATGGTATCAAAGACCTATCAAACAACTACGTCACTCATACTGACCTTGTCAAATAAACTTACTTAGAAGAGAAGTTCCAGCAAGAACAGGCCAGGGACGTAACCCCCTGTGTGGGGTCACAAGAGCCCAAAGAAAACTCTTCCTCCTTTACAAATTACACAAGAAAAATCAATCTGTTTTCACTTGACTGTTGATCAAAAAGTGTATTAGGTAATTTGACCTATCACCTTTCCCATCTGTCTGACTCCTGAATGCCTATTACCTCTGAGCACAGATCAAACCAGTCTTTACAGGATAAACATTCATCACCACCAGGCTCAGGACAAACTCTCCGAAAGTTCCCAAAATATCATGAGGAGATAAATGTGTCACCTCCCCCAAGATGGCTTCTCTAGGAGAATAATAATAATTTGTGTGTCTATGTTTTAGGATTTGGGTTTGAAATAGTCTCATGACTTGGTTCATGTATTAACATGACTGTCATTTGTATTTCACTTTTCGGTGTCAATATCCTCATGAGTGGTGTGAATGTGTTTACTGCCATCCCTTTCCAGACATTCCAGCCCCTCACTCCCTCTCATTCACAAGTTCTGTCCCACAGAACACTCATTGTCTGGCATCGTCACCACCTTTCTGCCCCATAAGCTGTATGCTATAAACTAGGCAGAGTGTTTCCCATGAGCTGGACAGCTCTGTTATTACAGGTAGAAGACTGTTTTCCCAGATGAAAATCAATGGGATAGTCGTGATGTTATGGGTAGCTATTTTTCAATTTAATTTCCACTTTAGAATATTTTTTAAATAAATTCTTTTATATATATTTAATTTTATGTGTATTGTCTACATGTATGTAAATGTACCCATGTCGTGCAATGCCCTCAGAGGTCAGGAGAGGGTGTCAGATCCCCTGGAACTGGAGTTACATATAGTTGTTAGCTGCCATGTGAGTTCTGGGAATCAAATCTGGGTCCTCTGCAAGAGCAGCCAGTGTTCTTAACCATAGCTGCAGCCCCTAGAATGTTTTTTTAGAATAAGAATGCCACTGGGTTAAATAAAGTAGTTACGATAATGAATGCCTTTGGATATTTTTTTTTCCCTTCTAACAGAAGGAACACAGCAAATTCCTCTAAATGATCATTTTCTTGTGGGAGCAGCACATGCAAGCCTAAAGCCAGAGCAAGTCCTAGTTTCTGTTTTCATTCCCGTCTCTAAAAAGGTATGAGGTTACAGCGTTAATAATACCCACTTACATTAAATGCAATGTAGTAACACAGAATTTGTAGCAAATATCTCATGCCTGGGTAGGGACAAATATAACAGACGTCAGTCAGCTAGCTTCTTTGGAGAACATCAGGACATTGCATTATTTTCTTACTTTTCTTCAATAGCTCTAGAAGCTTAGGACCCTTGGACTCACAAATTAGGGCAGTGAAAAGGACCAAGGAATAGCCTGAGTCTATAGGCAAGGAGACTGCGGGCTAAGGGAGTTTAATCATTTCAACAAAGTTTCACGGTAAACGGGGCAGAACCAGGACCCAAACCCACCGCCTGCCTTAGAAGAGCTAGCTAAAATAAAGAATAGTTTATAATGTCATTTTGGCCTCACACTTTCTTCAGATTAAGAACTATGGAGAAATGTGTATGGCACCCAGTGCACTCTGGCTATGCTAAGATGCCCTCAGCCTATTGGGATTTCATGCACTCACTGATGGGGAAATACAGCTTTGGCTTGCTCTTTGTTGAATGGCCACATCTGTTTGCCAGTTGGAAATCTGAACAAATGTGGAAATTGCTATTGTATCTCAGATCTTGTTTTCTGTATCTACTCAATCAATAAATGACAATCAATTGTCATTGCCAGGACACTCAATTTCGTTGACACTTCTCCTCAGTGACATTTATTCATTCAACATTAATGGAGAGACTACTGAGTGCTAGATGCATGTCAAGGACAGTCACCATCATTTACTCAAAACATTACTAGATATCTTCTTTCTGCTGAGGCTTACAGAATGACATTTTAGATTAAGTTCAGAGATATGGCTGAATAAATCAGAACAATGAAATTAGAGATTTGCTATTACTGACTGATCAGCAAACCCCAACATACAGAGGCTCTCTGGATCGAGACCAGTAAAGTTTTGCCAAACAAGAAGAGAGGCGGTGTTCTGAATGTGGAGCCTATTCCAGCTCCAGAGTTTTCATGGGGGTGTCTGTAAAAACAAGTGGGGTGACTCTGAAATGAATGAATCAGCACATCCTGTGCCACATCACCCATGTTGTGTTCCTGCAGCCCCACACACACACTAAGTTTAACCTAAATCAGTTCATAAACATATAATCTGAGAAAACCCAAATTGTGGGATTGGGATAGTCCACAAAACAGCCTGATTCCCCAAATGTCAGTGTCATGAAAGACCAAGAAGAAAAATTTAGAAAACTCTTCGGTAATAAAGATGCCAAGATCAATATTTATGAAGAAGGCATCTTCATGGCTGAGGGCGAGCATAGGAGTCCTGCTTGTATACTTGGGGAAATTTGAATATGAACAGTTTGCTAAATAATACCATTGATAAGGCTTGTTACCACGACAGTGCTGTCAACTATATAAAGAAGAAAGCCCTTGTATCTTAGGAGCTACTTATAGAAATATTTACTGATCAGGTATAGAAATATTTACTGATCAGGTATTATGATATCAGTGATATCAAGTGTCTTAACTAAGGCTCTGTGAGAGTATTCATGTGAACATATGAGCATCTGTGTACAAGTGTGTATGGCTCAAGCGAGAGTAGGTATACATGATCAGTCACTGGTACATCAGCGAATCTGGGTAAAGGATCTCTAGGTATTCATCCTACTGCTTTTAAGACATACATATTTGAAACATTTCAAAATAAACATTTTCATTTTCCAGTGGGAGTTTGTATCAGCTTTCAGACAGGCCCCACGTCAGCAAAATGCCCTTGCGATTTCAAACGCGGGAATGCGAGTCCTTTTCAAAGAAGACACGAACACCATTGTGGACTTAAGCATCTCATATGGAGGAGTTGGCACCACTACAGTCAGCGTAAACAAAGCCTGCCAGAAGCTTATCAGAAGGTGACTTATAAACATATACTCATCAAATAAGTCTGTCGCCCTTTGAGTAGTGGCAATTAACATGGTTATCAAAGAGAAGGGGCTGTGTCTTCTCCTTAGCATCATTGTACTTTACAGTAAGCAACATTTAAAAGAAAACAGCATGCACGAAGGCCTTAGCGTGTGATAATAGTGTGTGATAATACTCCTATGTGGAAAAGCAGACTTTAGCAACCTTATATATTTGAGTTTTTGAAAGCATTAGATACCTGTTTGCCCCTTACTATTCTAAACTAGTTGGATTTCTTTTTGTGTATGTCTAGGTGTTGGGATGAAGGGTTGCTGAATGAAGCTTGCAGGCTGGTTCTAGAAGAAATCTCCCTTCCAGCTTCAGCCCCTGGAGGAATGGTGGAATGCCAAACTCTCACTATCAGCTTCCCTCTTCAGATTTTACTTAGATGTGTTGCAACAATTAAAGATAAGGATAAAGATGTGTTTATCTTTCAGATGCCCTGCAGAATACAGCTTGTTCTAGATACTTCTAGCCTCTCTCAGGCTGGGAAGCTTAAAGGATCACAATGTAATATCCTGATCATAGTTGTGTTTTAAGCTGTTTCTGAGGTCCTTAGTGGACGAAACCCAAAGAGTTCTTTCGTTTAAACTTTCCCAAAGCAAGGAAACAAGCCTGAAGACCATGCAGCAATACACATTTAAATTTTTTTCTCAGCCCTATCTTATAGTAAATGCTTTCCATTTAAATAACCAAAGCATCTTTGTTCCAGGACCCCCATGGATACCCTGACATCTCCAAGAAACTCTTAAACATTCTGGAAGACTTTCCCTTGACCATGCCTCACAGGATGCAGTCCTTTGAGGTCAGTACACTTTCTGAATGAACAGAACAGCCAAGCCCAGCTGTAGCTGTCTTTGGCCTTTGAATTTCAAGTTTTTATTGTGGTCTCAAGTGTAAAGAAAGGTTCAACTATGGAATGGTATTCATAAACAGTAGTCAGTTAGAAAATGCAATGGAACAGAGTTCCCATCGGCAATAGCAAACAAAAAAATAAAGCTCTTTAATCCCTGCCCTTAGAAGGCAGAGGCAGGCAGATCTCTGTGAGGTTGGAGCCAGCTTGGTCTACACAGTGAGTTGCAGGTGGGCTGGGACTAGGAAGACCCTGTCAAAAACAAAACAAAACAAAACAAGAAAACAACCAGACAAACAGACCAAAATAAAGTTCTACAAATGAAACCAGAAAGACATATGTAGTACTTACACAAAGTTAACTTTTTTTTTTGGTCTTTTTGTTGGTTGTTTTTTCAACAGGGTCTCTCTAGTCACAGCTGACCTGGAAGTCACAATGTGAACCAGAGTAGCCTCGATCTCACAGACATCCACCTGTCTCTGCCTCACAAGAGCTGGGATTAAAGGCACACACCACCACGCCCGCACAAAGTGAACTTTTAAACTAATGATAAACTTTAAAAAAAAGTAATACTTGAACATAAGGACTAAATGTAGTCGTTATCTAGGAAGACATACTGTGTAAAGATATCAATTTTCTCTTTTTATAGTGTATATTTTAATCGAGTTTTGTGTGTTTTATACATCTTAATCATATTCAGGTCCTTTCCCCTATCAGTACCCCTCCATAGTCTGCCCACAGGATTTCATGCATTCTGTCATATATGCCAAGGTCTATCAAGTCAAGTTTGTGTACCCAGATGTCCCTCAGTGTGAGTTTATCCCTTCCTCACCCAGGAGCGACAAGCGGCCAATAGTTCCTCAGCTAAGGTTGGAGCCTCTTGCCCATTTTACACCATTCCTCCTGCCCATTTTACACCATTGCTGTAAATTCATATGAGCAAGTTCCCAGAAGCCTGGAAGACTCTTTTTCTTTATGCTCATGCACCACCCTGGCTCCTACAATCTTTCCGCTCCCTCTTCTGCAGTGGTCCCTGAGCCCAGGGTGGGTAAGGTTTAATGTAAGAGTCCTGTGCAGAGACACATTCTCTGAAGTCTCTTATTTTCTACAATTTGATCCATTGTGGACTTCTGGGTTAATCACCCTCTCTTGCATGAGAAAGAGTCACTGGTGAGAGTTGAAAGATGCATTAGTGTTCTCTCTGCCTCTGTTCCACTATGTTCCATGAGCCTTAGGTGTGGAGGTTCCATTGAAGATGTGTCACTTAGTGCTGGGCATCGCACAGATACTTATTCTCTGTGTGTGACCACTTATGGAACCCTGTAATACCTCCATCGATTTTCTTTTAAATAATATCAAATAGAGACCCAATCAATATACCAATAAAAATTTTGGGAAATTTGATTTAGAGGTTTATCTAGAAATATAAAAATAGCATTTATGAAATAAATGAAAAATAATAATAACAATGAGGGGTAGCAATAATAATAGCAATGAGTCCTGGAATGGAGCCTATCTCTAGTAGTTTAACATTATAGGCACCGATACAGATAGACTGAAAGACTAACAGAACCCACAGAGTCCAGAACTAGACCAGAAAATGGGTCATCATTAAAGGCAAAAATGTATTTCAAATAAATGATAAAACGGAGTATGTAAGAAAAAATTTTGATGCAAGCCACTTTAAAAAACAAATAGACATAAAGCTATATTCCCCACCTCACAGTGAAAATAAATTCCAGATTGATTAACATTTTAAATACCAAAAATAAAGGCATAAAATTAATAGATAAAAATACACATGAATTTTTTTTAAGTTTTATTTATTATTTTTATTTTATGTGCATGAGTGAATTGCCTGCATGTATGTGAGTGCACCCATGTCGTGCAATGCCGCGGAGGTCAGAAGAGAACTTCAGATTCCCCTGGAACTGGAGTTAAGGACGGTTCATAGCCACCATGTGGGTGCTGGGAATCGAACCCCGGTCCTCTGCAAGAGCAGTCAGTGCTCTTAACCGCTGAGCCATCTCTCCAGTCCCCATGTGAAATTTTTTTAAGTCCGTGCCTTTAAATATAAACATGAAACCCAGAAGCCATAAAGGAAAAGACTGACAAATTTGACTGAATAAAAGAGAAAACCTGAAATATAAGTAAGAAACATTTGCAGCAAAAACTTTTATAAATCAATAAAAATAAGCAAATGTCAGGTCACCGGGACAATGAATTGAAAACATTAAGCTCTGTAGAGCTTCCCTCCGAGTTTTTAAAATGCAAATTAACAGAGCCATGAGATAAAGTTTAAATCTATGAGAACGGCCACAATTTAAAATTTTGACAATACCCAGGGCTTAGTGAATTTGAAATGGTTTTCTGCAAGCAGTTTCTCATAAAATATAAGACGGTCAGGGAGTCACTGAGAGTCCAGCAGCAGGGGGCAGCAGAGACCTCCTGTGCGGAGTCTGTTTTATGCTCTAAGCTTAAAAAAGTGACTTTTTCTACCATGTGGTTTCTGAGGCACCCCTGCAGCAAGAAAGGACATGTGCTATCAGTTCTCACCATCTTCTGGGTGGCCCTGGGTAGCAGGCGGCTGGAGGTTATCTGGAGAGCCTTCTTGCCAGGTGTCATGTTATTTTCCTGAGGAGACTTGAACAAATGTCTGTTCATCCCAAGTAGGGCACCAATGACAGGACAGAAAAACAGTCCCATCCAAGCCCAGTTGAGTAAAAGAATGAGGTTATTGGACTAACTCACAAAAGCATGGGGAGGGGTTGCATACAGGAATGTGGGTGACCCCAAAACAGTTACCTCACCAAAAGATTCCACCCCAGCATAGGTGACAACCCTCTTGCCCTTTCTAGTCACTTATATGGGACTCAGACTCCTGTTTCCAAGAAAAGTATTACCCACTGAAGAAGTCAGCCTGAGGTCCAGCTCAGCTGACTATGATGGCAGACGCCTCTACAATTAGCTAGTAAGCAGATTAGCTGTCAAGGAAACTGTTTATCAGTTTTCCATTATTATTATAAAATACCTGAAATAAATCAACTTTAAAAAGAGGAAAGGTTTATTTGGGCTCATGGTTTCAGGAATTTGCACCCATGATTGGTGGGCTGTACTGTTCTGGAGACTGTGGTGAGGTAGAACCTCGTGAACAACAGTGTGTATGGAGCCAAACTGCTCATCTCATGGCCTCATGGCAAACCCAAGTAAAGAAAAAGAGTGGAAAGGGACATGGTCATAATACACTCTTCAAGGCCATGCCCCAGTGACCTAACTTCCTTCACTAGGTTCAACCTCCTAAAGGTTCTGTCACCTCCCAGGAGCAGCACAGGCTAGTGAGCAGACCTTCAACACATGAGCCTTTGGGGACTAATTCAGACCCAAACTATAGTGGGGAGCATGATGTGTGTGTGTGTGTGTGTGTGTGTGTGTGTGTGTGTGTGTGTGTGTGTGACTACAAAGCTACCCTTCACTGGGTACAGGGTTAGGGAAAGTGTGGACAGAGAAATAAAGATAGGTTGTATATATGTACATAAATACATGTTCTCATTTTCTCATTATAGAAGTAAAATGCCCTTTAATGACCATTTGACAAATACAGAAGAATATAAAGAAGAAAATTAAAATATCCTATAAGATATATGTGCTGTAAAAGTATGTATGTATATAAAAATCTAAAGTAAACATCTATCAGAAATGTATTCAACTCATGAATGAGGAAGCCAACAAAAGTCAATGACTGTCAGTAAAAGACAGAGTGCAGAGACACCAGAGTGCTGAATGGTGGTGGCTTAGAGGCAAAACTAGAAATACCTTTCAGGGAAACTGTAACCTTGGAGTCAGGCTTTCCCACAGGGAACAAATGATTCAGTTCTCTACTGGGAAACAAAGCAAGCGCTGCAGTCTCCACCCTCATCAGTGCTAAATAGTAAGTGGAACAAAGGATCTTTCCCTGGAGAGCAAGGTGACTGGGAATGTCCTGGCCAGACTGTGCATCTGGCACTGAAAACAGATGCAGCCATTCTTCTGTCTTTTTCCAAGCTTTGGATAATTTTTAACACATTGTAATTTTAACAAACTTCCTATTATCTTAGGAATTAGCAGAGTATATATTAACATATGAATAAATAAAATACATTTTAATGAGTATATTGTATCTATAATCCTACATCTTATAACATTTTCCATGTCACTAAATATTTTTCAAAATAAGATTCTTAATGAATACATAGTGAGGAACAGTTTTTAATTTACTTGAATGTTCCATAATTTATTCAACCAATCCTCACTGTTGGGAGCAAATGATGTTTTAGTGAATACTCCAGACATTTCCAATTATATGCTCATTTCAGATTCCTGGGCATATAATCTTTTACTCTCTTAAAACTATGGTCTTTACTGAAGACTGCTTATCCCTGAATAAGACACCTATATCAGAGACCTGCCTCCCAAGGCTCAGGGATCATTACAGAAGAGGGGCAGGAAGATTGTAGGAGCCAGAGGTGGTGGATAACCACAAGGAGAGTTCCAGACAGCGGAGCAGTTACTTGAAAAGTAATTACTGTAAAGTAATGCTGACAGCATGCCCAAGTCTGTGTAAGCTCAAGCCAGACAAAATCCCAGCATAGATGTGGGGAAGTGGGTAAGAAACCCTAACCCTACCAAAGGAACTATTGGCAACCAATATCTGCTGGGAAGGGGCAATTCAGTCCTGTTTAAGAGTAAGATTCTTGGTAAGTTGACCAGGCGCCAGTGAATGACCCCACACCAAAGGGCATTTGGGTGCACAACCCTTACTCTCTAGGAACATGTGTGTGTGTGTATGTGTGTGTGTGTGTTATAGTGGGAGGTTACACACACACACATGTGTGTGTGTGTGTACTGGGAGGTTAGTAAGGTAGGTGCAAATATGCAAGGGAGTCTAAATATGATCAAAACACATCGTATGAAATTTGCAAAAATTCAATTTAAAAGAGGGGAAAAACTATGGCCTTTAGAAAGATTGTTTCAGTTCTCACTGTTAGCAGCTGGGCATTCTTCTGTCCTGTCATTGGTGCCCTACTTGGGGTGAACAGACATTTGTTCAAGTCTCCTCAGGAAAGTAATGTGACACCTGGCAAGAAGGCTCTCCAGATAACCTTCAGCCACCTGCTACCCAGGGCCACCCAGAAGATGGTGAGAACTGATAGCACATGTCCTTTCTTGCTGCAGGGGCTCCTCAGAAACCATGTGATAGAAAAACTCACTTTTGTAAGCTTAGAGCATAAAACAGACTCCGCACAGGAGGTCTCTACTGCCCCCTGCTGCTGGACTCTCAGTGACTCCTTTCATTACACCCTTTCCAATACTGGATATTATATATTCAAATCTTTGACAATTTAGAGAAAGAATCTATCTTGTTGTTTGGCTTAGTATTACTTCAGTTACTACTGAAATTCCATCTTTTTATATGCCTATTGGTAAATTTTATCTGTTATGTTTCATATTGATTCAATCACAGTACAATGAACATAAAATGGACCTGAAGACAGCAGGATAGCAAAGAGGCAGCTGGAAGTTCAGGAGGATGTAGGAAAAGGATTTTTCAGCTGAGCCCTCTGGCTAAAAGGAGGTTCGTTATGCTCTCATGTGACATATGATCATGTGCACATGGCCTTCAGGACCCCAGGCTGATCCACCACTGTCCACTCTGGACCACCGGGGCGGAGGACTGAGCAGTCTTCAAATTTGTTTCCCAAACAGAAAGCCTGGCCCTCCCACTAGCATCAGTTAATAAACTGTAGCTGGGTCTGTTATTGGTCCAATCAGACTTGTCCAAAAATTGCCTGGTGTTTATCCCCAGAACCACTGGGAGACAGCTCAAGGGACAAATTACCCACTGGGTTACTTGGGTGACTGGTGACAAGAAATCACAGAATGTAAGGGTTCAGCCCTTATAGGTGGATCCCAGGGACCTGCAGGTCAGCCAGTCTAGTCAAAGCAATAAGTTCCAGGTTCAATGAGAGAACCTGTCTCAAAAAATAAGGTGGAGAGTGATAAAGGAAGATGACTCGATACAGACCTCTGGTCTCTATGTCCACATGCACAAGCAAGCACACCAACAAACACACATACACACATGCATACACCACACACATATGACTTTAAAATATATACTCTCATGGGGCTGCAGAGATGACTCAGCAGTTAAGAGAGTATACTGGTCTTTCAGAGGACCTGAGTTTGGTTCTCAGCATCAATATAAGGCAGATCACAACCACCTATATCTCTAGCTCAAGGGGATCCAACACCCTATCCTGGTATCTGAGGGTACCTGCACTCACATTAATACATATACTCCCACACAGACACACACACACACATAATTTTAAAAATAAAATCTTTATATATATATATGCATCTATATATATGTATGTGTGTGCGTATTATTTTGCAAATTAAAATGATGAAATTATGTTTTTAGTTGAAAATCATGGTTCTAATCTCACACCTTCATTTTCAGGTATAGAAACACAAAGAGTTTAAAACAAACATTTGAAAACTCCTGCCTAGAGTTACTTATGGAGAAGTGGGGCTAGAACTCCTGTCCCTCTGATTCCCACCTGACACTCCATCAGTACCACTGCTCTGTCGGAAAAGACTTCACAGAGCTAGCTGCACAGCTTCCCCCTACCTCAGTGACACAGGAGCACATGGGCCCACCGGTAATGGACATTCTTGCCTTTAGTGGCTTCTAAGATCTGTTTTATAAAACATTCAAGTTTTCTCAGGAAAGCGATTTCCCATATACTAGCTGTCACAGAATCAATCTTCACCCAGATCTAGTACCAATTTATCTTATCACCATACGTATGTACCCATTGGATCCAAACAGACAAGAAATGGGAAAGAGC
Source organism: Nannospalax galili (assembly GCF_000622305.1). NCBI lineage: Eukaryota > Metazoa > Chordata > Mammalia > Rodentia > Spalacidae > Nannospalax > Nannospalax galili. The sequence continues at coordinate 476,663 of NW_008329141.1, read as the reverse complement.
TGAACTAAGCTACTTTGGAATGTTTTCCTCAAGAAAACAGGAAAGACACCCATTTCATAGTAGATTCTCCTGGTTCATTGTTGGGAGCTGTTAGTATAGCCATTATGTACATTGAGCTGTGGCAGGCTTGCTTGTTTACTTTATGATCTTTCACCTTGACTCAAGAGTTTGTGTGTTTTGTACACCAGTACCGAATTGTTCTGCCAAGTCAGGAGGAATGTGTTGATAATTTAGAGAAATTATGGATGGAATTAAATGATGGAACTCACAAGTATTTGACCGTTCCTTGACCCTCAGATAAAGGTGGGAAAAAACAGCTGTTGAGGCTAATCGAGCTAAGCAGACAGTGGCTGTCTGATGTTCTACTGTATAAAAAGGCCGAGCAAAAATAAACCAGGGCAGCAGTCTCTACTGACAGTCCTCCCAAGGATCTTTCTCTGTCTCTTGTTTTTCTTTCATCCTCACTCCCCCTTCCAGGTGCTGTTTATCTTGGCTGGCTGGTACCAGCAGTTCATGAGAGTTCCTGTTTAATCTATTTACTTTGTATTTTGTTTTGTATTTTTAACACAGGGTGTAGACCCCCAGCAATCCTTGCAAGACCCAGTCAGGTGCCCCATTATGCATCAGTCTGGCATTAAACACAGCACAGGGGAGGCAGTATTCTGTGATGATATGCCTGTCTTGGCAGAGGAACTCTTCCTGGCTGTGGTCACCAGCAACAGGCCACATGCTCGAATTATGTAAGTAATGAGGGTGGAGTTGGGAGGTCTGGAATACCTAGCAGGCACCCAAGGAGGACATGGTTACCTATTAGCAACCTTCTCGGATCTCAGTCCTCAGAACACTGGGGTATTTCACAAGAAAAGTGTTCTCAGCCTATACTTTGATAAGAGAAAATTAGAGAAGATTGGAAGCAGTGGACCCGGAAGTGTATCGGAGCAAGCTTTTATCTGAAGCACTGGCTGTTATTACCTGAGAACATAGTGGGGCAGGAACAACTTTCTTGGCTCATGAGATTCCAAAAGCTGTGATTCTCTCTGCCTTTTCCTGTCTACTTCAGAGGAGCCCAAGCTCCTCAAAGTGCCACCAGCTGAGCACTGGTCAATGGACATGAACATACACCTTCCTTGGAAGGGGAATCTAATCTTTACCCATCGAAACCAAGGCCCTCCACCTCCTTCCACGTTTGCCTCATGTGAAGATCCTCTGCATTATGGCCCTACCTAGTGATCTTCACGTGCAGCACAGGTTTCTTGGAATTTCTACCTTCACAAAGATGAGGCCCACATTATCTGGTAACACATCATGGTTTCATTTCTTTCCCAGCTCCCTTGATGCCTCTGAGGCCCTGGCATCACCTGGTGTGGTTGATGTGATAACAGCTCAGGATGTTCCTGGGGAAAACGGCAGAGATGAAGAGAGCCTGTATGCACAGGATGAGGTAGTATGGTAGTGCCTAAGACTCTCAAGGCACATCAATGATAACGGCAGCTGTTGTTCCCTGGAATGTATTATTGCACAGGGGACTTGAGACACACTGACCACAAACACTCCCAAATGACATCAGACTGAGCTGGCACAGTTCTCTTTCTTTTAAGATGAAGACCTCAAGGCATAGATGTTTTTAAGTTGTCTTAGGCACATTGCTAGTTTGGCAGAGGCAGTACCCACACCAGCCCATGTTCTCTACTATAAGTTGTGCCCTACACCATCCCAACAGCAGCCCTTCTTCCTCTCTGGGTTGACAAAGACCTTGCTGGTTCACTTTTTCATTCCCTTCTGGTGTGTTGCCCGCTCTGTTTCTTCTCAGGTGATTTGTGTGGGTCAGATTGTCTGTGCAGTGGCTGCACATTCTGCAAAGAAGGCTGCAAAAAAGGTGAAGATTGTGTATCAAGATGTGGAGCCTGTGATTGTGACAGTTCAGGTAACTTCAGCATCTGTTCTGTCTTTGGGCCATTTAGCAGTAAGCCTTTCTAGAGAGTTCCCAAGGATATTATTACTATAGTGCTCATGAAACCCCTAACCTTATGGAATTTCTCACATAGTATGAAAAACACATACATGAGGTACAAGCTCTAATGCCAAGAAAGAAGGAGGATCATGGGAGGATAGAAGATTGAGAGGAGCTGTGGAAAGATAAGACATACTTTATTCAATAGCACAAAGGCCACTAAGCAGCAGCCACTGGAAAGCACCAAGGCACAGGCTGCATGGAGCCAGACACATGGACCTACAGGCAAACACACAGGCAGGCTGGCAAAGAGGGTCATACCTCTGACTTCAAGGCCATATTTATACAAAATCAGGCAGAAGTAGCACTCTGTCAAAAAAAAAAGTTATTTTATAAGCATATTCTCTATGCTTGACTAAAGAAAGATCTCTAAGTTATATTTATAAGTGAAAGGCAAAACAGAAAGGCATACAGAGTAAGGAATGGAAGAATATAAATTTCTATTTATTTTTATTTGCATATATAGACATTCTAGAAGAATACATAAGGAACGAATAATGGTGTGAAAGGAGAAGTGGAAACCACGCAGATATAAGGGGGAGCGGAACTCAGCACCAAATATATTGACATGTAGTTTCACTTTTAAAACATTGGAATGTGCTGTTTAATTTTGAAAAAGAAGTTTTAGATATAACTGAAAAAATTTCATAAAAATAGAAAATATAAGCAAGTGAAATTTTGAGGAGACCTTAACTAAATCAAAGCATATAGGTTATGTTTCTATGCAGGTCTGGGTACTGAAATACCCAGAAATACCAGACATTCTGTTGTAATATAGTCATCAAAATTCCTACCCAAGAATGAGGATGGGTGCATGAACTCTAAAGTCAGTCTAAGGGTTTAGACTAATCTAGCATTCAGCCTTCGTAACAGGTTTGTTCTGCATATTAAGTGAGATAAAGGAGTCCCAAATTCAGGGGAACTTGACATGCATAGTTTCATAATGGGCTCAATTATATGGTGATCATATTTTCTGAAATTTGCCAGTTCAGGAAACAGGATCTGACAGGTGTCACTGTGCTCAGTGAAGCACTAGGAAGTCATGTTTGAAATTCGTACTATCCTAGGGAATGCTGAGATCAATAATCAACATCATGTGTGGGTTTTGGTGTGAGGGGTGAACAACTTAATATTTCTGAAATATTATTAGGTGACTGTGCTGGATAGCTTTAGTGTCAACTTGACACACCTGGTTTGAGGGAGCCTCAATTGGGGAATTGTCTCTATTGAACTGGCCTGTGGCCGTGTCTGAGGGGCATCTTCTTGATGAGTGATGTGGGAGGGCCCAGTCCACTGTGGGTGGTGCCACCCCTGGGCAGGTGGGCCTGTGTTGCATAAAAAAGCAGGCTGAGCAGGGGCCAGGGGAGCAAGCCAGTAAGCAGCATTCCTCCACCGCCTGTGCTCCAGCTCCTGCTTCCAGGTTCCTGCCCTGAGTTCCTACCTTGGGCTCCCTGATGAACTGTGACCTGGAAGATGTAAGCTGAATAAGCCCTTTCCTCCCCAAGTTGGTATTGGTCAGAGTATTTTGTCACAGCAATGAAGAAACAAACTAGGACAGTGACCAAAGTTAGAACTCCAACTGAACAACATTAATAATACCTTTTCTTTGTTGCCTCCCATAGGATGCACTACATCATTCATTGGACCTGAGAAAAACCTAGAACAAGGAAATGTTCAGGCAGCATTTCAATGTGTTGACCAAGTTCTTGAAGGTGAATTCTTAAGTCCCTTTTCATTATGGGAGTTTTTAATATATTGATGCCTCTTTATCAATGATGTTGCTTCTATAAAAATTTAATGAAGCTATGCTAGGTGGCACGTGCCTGTAATCCCAGCACTTGGGATGCTAAGGCAGGAGGAACATGAGCTTGAGGGCAGCCTGGGCTACAAAGTGAAAGCTGTCCTCAAAAGCTAAGGGTAGGGGGCATAGCTCAGTGGTAGTGTTTACCTAACATGCCCAAAGCCCTAGATTCAATTGCCATCTCTCCCCACACACACACCCCACAAAAGTTAGGTGAATTTGATGAATCTTAAACTCTTCTCACAGAATAAGTAAAGAACAATCCAGAACATCAGACTCAGAGAATACTGGGGAAATTTACAAAGGAACTTGGTTCATTGGCCAAAAAAAATGTGCCACTTCCACAGACAACAGAAAACACTTGACATTTTGAATAGGGAGATGACAGGATCTAAGGTACCCTTTAGAGTACCTGGCAGTGGATTTGAAATGGAAAGAGAAGGTCCATTAGAAGCCAGGTCAAGGGTCATTACAAATACCAGGTGAGAAATAACTGGTATAGTAAGGCAGGGAAAATGTAAGAGAAAAATTTAGGCACTGACTAGGAGTGACCAGCAAAGACGAGTCCAGGAAGACTCCAAAATCAAAGATTTGTTGGCCAGGAGAAAGGTGAGTCCATCGACAAGATGGTAGGCATTGGGGTAGATGGAAGATGAGGGGTCCGGGGGTCCAGCAGGCATTCCTGTTGCTGTCCACAGACACTAGATGGAATTCATTAGCAGTTAGGAATTCTGGTGCTCAGGAAAGAATGGAGCTGGACTGGGTTTGGAAGAAGCCATGAAAATCCTTTAGTGATCAAATAATATTGAGAGGATATTAAAGGACCAAATAATATCTAAAAATCCACATTGGACCTACTTCAACAGAGGGTTTGACATGACATCAAAAAAAAAGGACCAAAATCTGATCTCAAGGGGGAAGTTGGTACCATGAAAAGAAAAACTTCAGATGAATTGGAGTTTGAATGGAGGAGTTCAGAGTATTTTGCCCCAACAGTGTGGGCAAGGAGGTTTATAGACAGAAAAAAAAAGTGAGTTGCAGAAACTGGTTTCAGCCCTGTGCTGGCTTTGTTTGGACCTGGTCTAGTCAGTTGGTGGCCTGTGATTAGTTGGCTGAGACTCAGCTGTTACAAAAAACAAGACATTTCTGCGTTAGGCTTTCAGTTTATTTATATAGAATTAGATTGAAGTTCATTACTGTAAGTTTTGAAGGCATTATAAGGCCAAATTTATTTTAACATCATAGTAGCACACTGATAAATAAAATGACAGCCACCAAACATGACAGAAGGAAGGGATGCAGAAGCAAACAGGGACAGAGAATGAGAGGGATGGCATCATCATCAACACTCAGCTGGATTCATTAAATTCTCAAACCCCTTTCTGAAGTAGAGTGAACATGGTAATTCTTGGATGTTCACACTAGACACTCAGCCCTGAAAGCCAATAAAGTCACCAACGGAGCAAATAATATTTAGAAATCCAGATCCATTTAAAATCTATACATTGATCATTAAATGCTTCACTGTCTTTTCAACTGCTTTTTAAATTGTTTTTTAAATTATTTAACAACCACATAATTAGAAAAAGCATTTCATTACATCTGCATTGACATATTCAATAACAATTTTCTGAGCTAGGCTGCATCTCTTACAAAACTGTCTGTACATTCTTAGGTTTACAGTTGAATTACCACAGTTATACAATATAGCACTCAGTATAAACCCCATAAGACATAAGATTAAATGAGGTTTTAACCTTTAAAAAAGATCTCCATTTCAT
>NW_008329141.1:462250-471023 GCF_000622305.1 Nannospalax galili | reverse complement strand
TAATGCAATTGACCCTAAGATGTTTGCACATGTGTTTCTAATCTCTATATACTGATTATTACTAGTCAGTTGGTTACTTTCTGAGCTCCTTGGCATCTGAGCATGGATATAAAGTCGTCAGGTAGATTTCAATGGTAATGTTTTTCACATCTACTAATTATTAAGGGGCAAATTTTTATGCTTTGAAGAATTATTATTTTTTTTAATTTCAACTACTTTTTTGTGCCCCCTCAACCTTCTTGACTACAAACCAACTTTATTTTTAAAATATTTTTACATTTTTTAATTTGTGAGTACATGCGTATATTTGCACACAGCATATGCAGTCCACAGTGCACATATAGAGGTCAGAGAACAACTTGTGGGAGTCAGTTCTCTCCTTCCATGATATGGGATCTGGGGATTGAACTCGGGTCATCAGACTTGGTGCCAAGCACCTTTATACACTGAGTTATTTCACTAGTCCCTACTTTTTTTTCAATTCCTATGATTAATCAGAGGTTTCTGAAATTTTTACTTGATGCTTGGGTGAAATTTTTTAAAAGGAGAAGAGGAGGAAGAGGAAGAGGCTGGGAAGAGGGGAGTCTTTTATCCTACACGCCTTCTCTCTCTTTCCCTCATCACATGCACCATCTGTTCTTCCTATCTGAGGTCTCTGTCTTGTTTAGGCATTTTTGTGAGGGAGGAATGTTGTTATTTTACAATTCTTAGACTCCAGCCCAGGTCCTCGCTCATGCTAAGCAAGCACTTCTCCACTGTGGGTCTTAATGAAGCCTCTTTCAACTCAGTGGGTGCTGAGCTATGGTTTGTGATTTAATATTTCTAGCAAATAGATGAAAAACTGTCTGGCTGATTGAGTGTCACTGTTGAAGTACAAATTTCTATGTGCTTTGTAAAATCAACTGTGCCCAGGAGCTTCACTGCTGAAGTGAATTTGCCCTTAGGTGAAAACATCTCAGTCCTTACTCTTAACCTGGTATCTGAATTGTTTTTTAAGCCAACAAAAATTATTTTCTAGTTCTTAAAAACACTCTGACATAAATGGGTAGGGAAATGGGTCCAAATGCATAGGAAATTTTAAGTTGCATATCATTACTCAATTATCTTACATATTATAATAAGAGCTACCTATGGAAACTTGACCAAATTATAATGATTCTTTGAAATAAAGACAGGAAACCAAATAGTCCCATGATTTGAAGAAAAATGATAACATTTTAGTAAAGCGTACTACATCCTGTCTTGAATATATGTAAATGATGCATATCTAAAGATATGTATGTTTGCTGTGTCTAAAAGGGGAAGTACACTTTGGAGGCCAGGAACATTTTTATGTGGAAATTCAAAGTATACGGGTGGTACCCAGAGCAGAGGATAAAGAAATGGACATATATGTGTCAAGCCAGGATGAAGCATTTACACAGGTAAGTGTCTCTCTTGGATCACAGCTATGGTACTTCTAAATGAAATATTGTCATCTTTCTGAGTTATACCTACGAAACCAAGGTCCTAAGATAACATTTAGACAAAAGTTGAATGAATATCAAGCTAGAGGTAAACCAGACCCCAATTTTTTTACTAATTTGCCCTAGTCTTCTACAAAGCTTACCTCCCTTCATCTCAAATTATGACTGTCTCCTACTTCATTAGACAAAATAATAAATGAGGCTATCAATTATGAATGTTACCAGTCTCAGTTTTTCCTGACCCATCCTTCCTCCAGCCTGCAGGCAAGTGGTCCTACCTCCTCTTCAGTGCCAAGCTTTACATCTCCACCTTTGGCCCCATTTGCTCCCACATTTACCTCTCCTGTGTTCTGTTCTAACTCCTCACTGTCCATTCTGACCAGTACATAAAAGTGAGTCTGCCCCTTCTCTCCCTCTCTCTCTCTCTCTCTCTCTCTCTCTCCTCTCTCTCCTTCTCTCTCTCTCCCTCTCTCATGCGCACGCGTGTTTGTGTGTGTGTGTGTGTGTGTGTGTGTTCATATGGGTATTCATGCACGTTTGCATGTGTGTGTGGAGGTCAGAGGTCAGCTTCAGGCATTGTTCCTCCGATGTTGTCCATCTGGTCTCTCACCGACTGGCTGGACACCAGACCCTAGAGATCCACCTGTCTCCACTTCCCCAGCGATGGGATTACAAGTGTATACCACCACACCTGGCTTTTTTTTACACAAGTTCTGGAGACTGAACTCAGACCCTTGTTTGTGCAGCAAGCACTTTAGTGACTGAGCCATCTCCCTAGCCCAAGTTTGCCCCATTCTTAAAAGTGACCCTCTAAGTGTAGTGTAGTACCACACACCTATAATCCCAGCACTTGGGGGGCTAAGGCAGAAAAATTCTAACTTTGAGATCAGCCTGAGCCGTACAGTGAGTTCAAAGCTAGCCTAAGCTAAATATCAAGACTCTGTCTCAAAAAAAGTGCCCCTTGACTGTGTTTCACCTGGTGGCTCTTGCTTCTGTCTCTCCTTCCCTTCTGAGACACGCTGTAAAACGCTTGCTCGCACTTCCCACTATATATGCCTCAGTTCACAGTTTCTGCAGTTGCCAGTTGTTGCTGCTCCTCAAATCTAAAGGACGCTGTCCTCTCCTTCCTGGACATCTCTGCTCTGCGCCCCTGCCCCCCCAGATGATTTGTTTCTTCACAATCCTTTGCTACTTTCTTCTTCTGCTGAGTGACAGGACCTTTTCAAACTAAAACCTTACAAGGCAGGAGAGATGACTCTGCGGCTAAGAGCACTGGCTGCTCTTACAGAGGACCCTGATCTGATTCCCAGCACCCACGTGGCAGCTAACAACCATCTGTAACTCCAGTTCCAGGGGATGTGAAGCCCTCTTCTGACCCCTGTGGGCATTGTATGACATGGGTATACTTACATACATGCAGAAAATACACTCATACACATAAAATAAAAACAATAATAAAATACTTTTTAAAAACTTTACATAATGAAATCTAAGAAGGAAATGAAATGGCTGTGTGTATTTATATAAACACATATGTATCCATGAATTCCTATAATAGTCTCCCTTATAGTTACAACATAATCATTCTTCAGAAATTTAGTATTGATCAACAGTATTTGATAAATGAACCATATTCAAATTTCCCGAGTGGCTCAGTGATATCCTGGATTTTATATTTTTTGTTGTGCTTTTTTTTTTTTCTGATCTAGGACCAAGTCCAGGATCATGCATTACTTGTCACTTTAATATTATTTGACTTAAATCCAGTGGCAGTACACAGAGTGCCAAGTTCTAATTTCCTTGGGTTAATGTTTTGTGGTAATAGCAATTTTACATGTAGCTGGGGTTGTTTGTTTCTGTTTATATTCAAGTTTAGAGAATTGTAGAGGATTTGTCTTTATTTATTTTTACATAAGGTCTCCTGTTCTTCACCAGTGTCCTTGTGTGTCAGAAGTGTAATATACCATCTCTTGCCAACCTACCTGCCATAGATTATCTAGGTGTGAACCCTTAAAAGACAGGCTTTGAGCTCAGACTGGGGATGTTTACTTCCATCTCTGCTCCCTGAGTCTGGCCATGGCATGTGGATAGCCCATGGGAGTCACATTGCCCCAGACAGAAATCACTCAGCTAACTCTTTACGGTTAGGTGGTCCAAATATCATATGCACATTATAATCAGGAGTTTTTTGAAGGTAGATGTTGTGTCCTCTTCCCAGATGATATGAACCAAATCCCTGGCTTTGAGATCCCCAAATCCCACTCAGCTATTCTTTAAAGTATCATCTTATGGGGAGATGCTTCTCAGGTTTGCAAGCCTTCAGCATGAGATCATCAATGTGCTGCCCAAATCAAGTATCTGTGGATCACATTCTATGAAGGGATGATTTTTTTTCTCAAATGAATCAAGAATTAGTTATGCATTCATAAGCTTTTAGAATTTTATAGAACTTAAAAGTAATATAGATAATAGAATTATAATCACATTTGGTGGTAGTTTGATATTAATTTTTAATTTATTCCTCATCTAAGATGAGGGCCTCAAGCTGTCCTTCTTTTATGCCCTGATTCTACCATATTTCTGTGTTTCTAGTGTCTTTTCTTACTCCTGCACAGCTCCATAGGCATCACATCTTTGCTTTCTGGCCCTTCTCAAACTGCATAGATTATCCTGACCCACGCAGACGATGGTCTGTTATCATCATGTTTCCACAGCGGTGCCCCCATCGCTCTCAGCCCAGGATGTCTCCTGCTGTGGTGTGCCTGTGGCTTCCCTTCCAGCCACCCTCAGCCCTACTTCCTACCTTTCTATCCCACAGGTGAGAGCTGTTTGCAGCACGCTGTGCTGGTGGCCATACTCTTCCACCCAGCGAGGCAGGAGGAATCATTTCATGATTGATGTCTGACTTAAGCATGGATCCTCTGCTGAGCAGAAGCACAGATCATATAAAGCATGGGAGCTGTTGTTTTTGAAATGTCTGTCCTCCCTGGCTGTTGCAGGGCTCACCATAGCCACTTCTCACCTACTATAGCCAGTCATTACCAGCTTCCCTGTGGTCTACCCGCTTCCACTTCAGGCCCTCCCCTGGTTTATGGCAGGCCCAGATTTACCTTCATGTCACTTGGACTGCCGATCAGCTCTGCTTGCCTGACTTGGGATCCTGTTTATTATTTCCTTCTGTATAGCTTCTTCTATCTTTTCTGCCAGCTCATGCATACAGGATATTAATTCTCAGAGCTAAGTGGGGGACAGTCTCCAGGATCCTTTCCAGGCCTGTAGGGGCTGCTGAGCAGAGCAGAATGGGGAGCTTGGTGTGGTTATTTTGCAATGTGATCTATCATTAATTAATTTTGTAAAATAATACCAATGTATCCTTTTAACTGGAATGTACCAAAATCTGTAGTGTTTTCTGCAGTCAGTCTCCAAAATAGATAAAAAAATATATTCTTATTATGAGAAATGGAAAAATGATACAAAATTTCTTCTTGCTAACCATGTGTGTTCTACGTTGTCTTCTTGGGGGCCTGTGACCAACCCCTAATTCACAGGAAATGGCGGCTCACACCTTAGGCATCCCAAAGAATAGGATCAATTGCCATGTGAAAAGAGTTGGTGGAGCCTTCGGAGGGAAATCAAGCAAGCCTGGGCTCCTGGCAGCCATGGCAGCCCAGAAGTAAGTGACTCTATACGCCATACTCACATGGATGTGTTCCAAAACTCCCAAAACCTTTCTAAGAGACACCCAGAATGTAAGCCAAGGGACTGCTGGCCTATTCGGGCCCAATTACCAAGGGTCACTACAGGGACATAGGATCAGCTCACCTGTCTTCCTGCCTTCAGGCCAAGTCAGCAGTAGCCTGAAGTGAATTTTGATCTCACTCTCCTGTGTTTTCAACTCAAAGACCATCTCGCCTCTCAAATGCCAAGGAAATAAGAATAAGTGAAGCAGACAATTTGATTAGTCCACAATATTCATTGAGACATAGGCAAAAGTCCACAGAGTTAGAAGGTAGAACAGGAGGAAAACAAGAATACGTAGATATTAGCCGTGGCTGATTTATCACTTCTTAAAGAAGAAGACACCTGATAACACATTAAAAATTTAGTGTGTTTAGAAGAACATGGAAAACTGCTGACAGCTGTACTTTCTGGAAGAGCTATGTGGCTGGGTACTGCAGCAAGAGACATATTTTTCAGGGTTCCCTTTTAGATTTTTTGAATAATGTCACATGTATATAACCTATTCAAAAATTAAATTTTTATAGCTGTTATTGATGCACACAGCCAGGAAAGAATGCTGACATAATACTGAAAGGGCCCAATTTCAAATCCCACAGAAGCATCTAGGGAGAGTAATCAAGTTCATGAGCCATCACACATACAAACACACAATGTTCTAGAAAAGGACACAATTACAAAAATATGAGGTGTATGCCCAATGTTAGTAATCCCAACCATATCTAGGAAGACTGGGATGGTAAGAGCATTACAAATGAGGAATTTTTAAGGGAGTTATTGAAAGAAGGGAACTGAGACTGGTATGCTGGTAGGATGCCACCAGATGCCCATAATTTTAAAAATTAGTATTATTTTATTATTCTGCATATATGATGGTTATGTGGTTGTGTACATACCACCACACATGCGTGGAAGTCGATTCCCCCCTTCCATCTTGTGAGTTCTGGGGATTGGACTGGGGCTGCCAGGCTGGCTCACAGCACCTTTACCTGATGAGCCACCTCACCAGCCCCATTTATGAGATTTCTTAGAAGGTAGCACCTAATACTCTTCTGGAAAGGGGTATGGGACATAGACTGAAGGTATAAATGGACACAGAAGACTCTAGAATTTTGACTGTAGTCATCTGAATGTAACAAAATAATGAAGACTCGGATAAGGGGGCACTTGTTAAAAAGAAGATTAAATCCTAGACATTTTGTATAAAAACTAAATGACATGATTTAACATGAATTGTATTTGGATGAAGAATATGAGAAATTAATACATAAAACCAAATTTGCAGAATAACCAATGCCACTAAAATAAATAATGAGGCCATGAAATATAAGAATATAGAAGTCACAGAAATCTCAGTCTTCAGAGGGTTTTACACTTTCTAGTTGACTCTGAGGAGAAAATATAACTCATAGCTATTGACCATTTTTAAGAATTCTGAGGCAGGCCCAAAATAGCCACAGAAATGCCCTGCCGTGGCTCTTAGAAAGATCCATGTAAAAGGAAGCTTCCCAACAGCCATCTATCATGAAACAGCAAGAAACCCATAGCTTACTCTCCTTCCTGGGAGTAACTGTGTTCTCATATGGTGAATGGAATGACATGATTACTGGAAAACGCCACAAACCTGAACTCAAATCTCAAATCAGAATGCTGATTCGCTTTCTTTCTCTCTAGGACTGGCTGCCCAATCCGTTTTGTTCTTGAGTGTGGGGACGACATGTTGATAACTGGAGGGCGGCACCCACTACTAGGGAGATACAAGGTAAGTGCACAGCAAAGTCACCACACACATACCAGTCCAGGGACCTGCTGGCTCTCAGTTCCAGGTCTGCAGAGCTCTATGTTTACCCACACGTTACTGCACTCTACCTTCTTATGAAGCATCAGTATTGCCCAGTGTGACAGCTGAGTCCCTGCACGCAAGCAAAAAGGAAATATTAATCTGGAAAATGGGAGAAAAGTCAAAAGTGAGCAGACACTGGCATTCGCAGGTCTCTCCATTTCTGGGATGTCTGGGATATAATTATTTTAGGATTTAGAGTTGGAGCTTGATTCATCCTGTGAATCCATGACTCTAGTTAGAAATACTTCTCTTGCTGAAAGTTGTTTTCTAACAACTGCAGCCTGGTAAAATAGATAGACTTGTATCTAGAAGGAAGCAGAACTGCTACTAAGAAGCAAGCAATAAACTTAGCTTTACACTGCTCCAAAGGTAAACCCACGGTCTTCCGTCCCTAGGAGAGGAGCTTCAGTTCCCACACAAGGCTTGTAAACTCCAGCTGAAAGCAGGGTAGTCCCTCCTCCATGCAAGGTAGTCCCTCACTCCACACAGGGTAGTCCCTCACTCCACTGTGGATCAGACGCAGACCCTTGCTCAGCTGGCACATTTTCTAGGAAACTTCTACAGCTGAACCCTGAATCCCCACAGTTATTTCCCTCTGCAATGTTCTTACACAGCATTTCCTGTGTGCTGGGTACCTCCTCCCCATTCCCTCCTTGGTAATGGGTCCAGACTTCTAGCTTGAGCATCTCAATCTGAACTGACTGATGACAAAGCCCATCTCCAGATCAGACCACTGACTCCTTGCATTTCTATTTTCTTAGCATCTAGCACATAAAAGATGCTTCATAAATAAGTGTTGTAATGAAGTGTGTGGTAGCCAACACTGTATAAAGGAGTTGGAAATCAGGCAGGTAAATGAGCCTGCTTTCCTTGGAGTGACCGATCATTCAATAAATACCCATTCAAGATCCTTTCATAAGGTCTATGAGAGAGAATCGGTCCAGTCACCCAGAACATGAGGGGACTGAGAACTCAGTCCACTGGAATGCTCCTTTCTAGTTTTAAACCTTCTCCTCCCCAGCCCTTGAAGCTAACTGTACTGTAAAATATCACCAAAATGGAATATTTACATATTTATGTAATACTGCAATAAAAGCTGCTTGTTTTATGGAAAACCAAAAGTAATGGAAGAAACTAAGTATGTATAGGCTGAAGAATGAAAGAGCTGAGGTGCAAGGATGAATGCTCTGAGGGGACAAAAAGCACTCCAGGGAGAGAGGGCTACCTGCCCAGGTGGATGCCTAAAACAATTCAGAGCTGGTCAATCCAGGCAGAATCCCTGCCCCTCTTGTGCCTTTCTTGCAGTCTGTAAGCTGGGCTCACTAGACATTGGATTCTCCCATCTGACTGCTGCTGGGACCACCTTAGGTCTCCAGCATGGACCCTGACTGCCACTCATCTTCAGCCTACCAATGCCTAATTGGGTAACAAGATCCATCCCAGCTAGGATGCTTCCCCCTGCTCAAGTTCCTGAAAAACTATGCAAGGAAGAAGAGCCATTCCCTGTGGATGCAAGGATAGGGCAGCTTTCCATACCCACAGGAACTGGCTAGCTGTGGGACAAACTGCTGTCTCCTTCCTGCTTTCTTGTGGGCTAAAAGGAAGGATGCTCTATGCCAGCTTTCAACTGTCTTACTATATCCTATAGAATACATGCCATGATGGAACCCAGGAGAAAGAGAAAAAACTATCAGTGTATCCCATGTAGTAGTCTCTCTCTCTCTCT
>NW_008329141.1:457957-462217 GCF_000622305.1 Nannospalax galili | reverse complement strand
TCTCTCTCTCTCTCTCTCTCTCTCTCTCTCTCTTTCTCTCTCTGTATGTGTGTCTCCTCCCCTCACTCTTCATTTTTTTAATTATTTAATTTTCATTTTATGTGTACAAGTGTTTTGCCTGCATGTATATAAGAGCACCCATGTTGTACAATGCCCATGGACACCAGAAGAGTGCATTGGATTTCCTGGAACTGGAGTTAGGATGGTTATTAGCCACTATGTGGGTACTGAAAAGTGAACCCAGATCCTCTGGAAGAGCAGTCAGTGCTCTTAACCACTGAGCCATCTCTCCAGCCCCCACTCCTGGGTTTTCAAGACAGGGTCTCATTCTGGAGTCCTGGCTAGCTTCGAATTCACAGTGATCCTCCTGTCTCAGCCTCCTGAGAGCTGGGATTGTAGGTGTAATCCACCCATAGGTTAGGTTAGTACTAGTCAGTGTGACCCCTGGACCAGTAGCTACAGCATCACCTGAATATTTGTTTAGAAATAGAAATTCTCAGGTCTAGGTCTATTGAATCAGACACTCCAAGGTGGGACCCAAGCCTTCCAGGTGATGGTAGCACACATGAAGCCTTGGGTAGGGTGACAGTTTTACAGTTTTGTCCCTGTTGTCTATGCCTGAGGCACGGGGGGGGGGGCAACATGAAGCAAATGGTAGAGGCCAAGTTTAAACACAGGCAAGCCCAGTCCTCAGCCAACACTCTCTCCAGCTTTGACAGCACTTCCATTTGTACTGTTCAAATGCTCAGGAAATAGTATTTGCAGCTCACATACTCACAGAGGCAAATATTGCTTACCATTCACAGATTGGCTTTATGAACAATGGGAAAATAGAGGCAGCAGACATCGAATTTTACATCAATGGAGGCTGCACACCAGATGATTCTGAACTGGTATGTGACTTACAAGAAAACCTGGGGTTCCAGCTCTCAGGGATGATGGATTCAATGTAAGCTTGATGTCTTACAGTATTGACTTAGAAGGTCTATTGTGTCCACTGACCCACAGTCACTTGGCACAGACTGTCAACTGTGAGCAACAATGACTCAGGAGGCTTCCAGATCTCTATCACCCTCTGGGTGAGGTATCCAGGAGCTGTTCAGGAGAGTGCCCAAAAGCTCACTTTCCATTCACTGTGCTCTGTCTGGGTGTGCCCCTTTGATGAATATCTCAGGTTGCCCAGGAGAGAACTTGCCCAGCACAGAGCTGTCTTCACATTCCTCCTTCTTTCCACATCCTCTCCTGTGGAAAGGCTGGGACTGAGAGGGGGCACTGTCAGGGAAGGATACTAACACAATTGTCTTCTCAAAGGAGGGTGGGGCTTTGGGTTTGTTCCACACTTCCCAGCCCCTCCTCTCCTGCTCAGAGCCTCAGCCCCACCTAGACTCTCATCCAGGCCCAGTAGCCTCTGTAGCATCTCATGATCCAAAATACACATGGAGCCCTTCCCACATCCATCACTTATGGTCTAATCCCTTGATGATAGATACGAGGAGTTCACTAGCTATTTTGACATTTTTCCCTGCTCTAAATATTTCTGCCAATTCCAAAAGCACCCCAGCTTATTTTTCTCTACTTGTTCATCTCATCATGGCCTTTGTTTCCCTGTGAGCCTGACACTGTGTCCACAGCCCACTCCATATAGATGGAATCTCATTACCCAACCATACATGGTTTCATTACTTGTTCTTAATTCATAAAAATTAAATTTGTTTCTCCAGAGAAGAAGGAAGAGGTGTATCCCAAGTTTCAGCATAGCTGCTGTGCCCTATTCTATAAAACATGAACATATGGGGGCATGACTGTCCCCATCTATTAGAGCTGTTCTTACCATTCTTTTTCCAACTTAGAATCAGATTCAGTGACTTGGGACAGTCATTCTATGCCATCAGTACCAAAACACAGCTGTCCCTTGGTAGCCAGAGAAGACTGGTTCCCTAACAGACACCAAAACCTGCATGTGGTCAAGTCCCTTGTGTAAAATGACACAGCATTTTCTTGTAGCCTACACACATTGACCACATACTTTAACTCATTTCTAGGTGACTTACAAAACCTAAAAGAGAGCTTTCCTGGGTAAGTTTGGCAGTGCCCAGTGCGCCTTGACTCCCTCAACTTCATTCACCCTCCCAGCTCCCTGACCCCATCTCTCCTCCTAGCAAGGGCACTGACCAATTTCTTGTCTTGGCACCCCAGACCTCTGGACTGACCTCTTGGCCCAGACTCCCCACTGCTTCCTGATCCTTCGCCTCCAGACCAATCCAATTCCTCCTTGTAGTCCCTGGGAGCCCTCAGGGCCTCTTCCCATCCCCACCTCCCTTTTCATCTCTGGGTGGCCCAGCCCCCCAGCTTCCTGGGGCCAGCATCTTTCCTGGAGGGATCCAGTCCTTAGGAAAAAGCCTGAGAGCATCTGATCCTCATCTGAATTGGGCCTTTGTGGGAACTCCTGAGCAGGAAGATGAAATCAATTTGGCCCCTCCAAAATAAAATCAAAAGAGAGAACCTGAAGGCTAGACCAACCAGCTTTTCATGCCCAACAAGTAAACCACAAAGGCATATAAAGTTTACAAAAAGAAGCAGACCTAAACTCAACAAACGAAGGCCTGAGTATCACACAGGAATCAGAAACTATGAAAGAAATCCACATGTCAAAGTCACAGTGAAAAAATAATAATATGAAAAATCCAAATACTATATCCCCACCAAGTACCAACAGTCCTGTAGAAGAATACAATAAGAACACCCTAGAGATAACACAGGGTATGGAATTCAAAAGAACAATTATAAACATGAAAAAGGAATTCAGTGAATTTAAAGAACATACAAAGAAATCAAAGAACTAAAAGAAGATGGGGATAAACTGTTGAATGAAATCAGAAAAGAGTTAGAAATACTGAAGAATAATCAGGCTGAAATGAAGAAGGAAGTGAAACTCTCAATAAGCTAATTAGAAACAACAGGAGAAAGCCTCACCAATAGGATGAATGAAATGGAAAACAAAATATCAAGACTGGAAGATAAAGTGGATGAATTAGACCACTCAAGCAAAGATCATGAAAAATTTATGAAAACACAAGAATGGAATGTGGAGGAATTGTGCAACAGCATAAAGACCAAACTTACAAATCATAGGCAAAAGAGAAGAATCTTATAATAATGATATGGACTAGATCTTCAACAGGATTGTAGAAGAAAATTTCCCAAAATTAAAGACATGCCCATACAAATAGATGAAGCATATAGAACACCAAATAGACAGGACCAGAAAAGAAGCACACCACAGCACACCATAGTGAAAACACTAAACATACAGAACAGAGAGAATACTGGAAGCTGTAAAAAAAAAAAAAAAAAAGTCACATATAAAGGACAACCCATCAGAATTACAGCTGACTATTCGGTGCAAACTATAAAAGCCAGAAGAGCCTGGACCAAAGTATTCCCAGTTCTAAATGACCACAGATGCCTGTGGAGGCATGGTAACAAGATGGCACCAAGCAGCTTAGGTGAAGGTGGACCCAGGTGACCATCTTGGCACGCGACAAAAAGAGAAAGTAGTACTGATTAAAGTTTAGCCAGTGAAGGACGTGTGACCACCTCATGAACACTATGTTATGCTATGAGAAGGGCCTGCGTGCTAATACGTGACCTCTGAGCTGATTGGATGGCAGCCTCCCTGCCTTTGCTATGCTTATGGTTGTTGCCTTTAAATATTGTTCAGCCTTAACAATAAATGAGTTCCAGCTTAAAACTACTCCCTGTCGCGTCTGATTGTCCTTGGAGAGAAGGGCTGGCAAAACGGGCAGACAGCGCACTTACCCCTCCTCGACCCCCATCGCTGCGGCCTCTTGTTCCT
This sequence comes from Nannospalax galili, assembly GCF_000622305.1. Taxonomy (NCBI): domain Eukaryota; kingdom Metazoa; phylum Chordata; class Mammalia; order Rodentia; family Spalacidae; genus Nannospalax; species Nannospalax galili. The sequence goes on along the minus strand of NW_008329141.1, from coordinate 458,361 downwards.
CTGCTCCAGATGAAGGGGTTCAGAGACCGTGGCAGATGCCAACCCAGATTACCTTATCTAGCCAAAATGTCTATTATAGTTGAAGGGGAAATAAAAATCTTCTGTTACATAAATAGGCTAAAAGAATTCATGTCCACAAAACCAGCCCTTCAGAGAGTTCTTGAAGCAATACAAAGAGCTGAAGAAAGACTCTTGTTCCTCTGCTCCAGATGAAGGGGTTCAGAGACCGTGGCAGATGCCAACCCAGATTACCTTATCTAGCCAAAATGTCTATTATAGTTGAAGGGGAAATAAAAATCTTCTGTTACATAAATAGGCTAAAAGAATTCATGTCCACAAAACCAGCCCTTCAGAGAGTTCTTGAAGCAATACAAAGAGCTGAAGAAAGAAATGGCTATACCCAA
>NW_008329141.1:456399-457032 GCF_000622305.1 Nannospalax galili | reverse complement strand
AAAACCCTTTTCCCCCAAAAAAAAAAAAAAAAAAAAAAAAAAAAAAAAAAAAAAGAAAAGAAAAGAAAAAAAAGAACACAAATAAATGTCTTCACGTGGCAACTTAAGACTCTGGAAAGGCAAGAACAGATGAGAAGAAATAACAAAAATCAGAGCAGAAATTAATGAAATAGAAACAAAACAATATAAAAGATCAATGAATCCAAGAGCTGGTTATTTGAAAAGATAAACAAGATTGACAGACACTTAGCCCAGTTAACCAAAAGAAAGAAAGAGCACCTCCAAATCAACAAAATCAGAGATGAAAGGGGAAACATCACAACAGACACCAAAAAGATCCAGAACATTATAAGGGAATATGTTAAAAACCTATATGCTACTAAATTTGAAAACCTAAAAGAAATGGACAGGTATCTAAAAGAATGGGAACCACCAAAACTAAGCCAAGAAGCGTTCAACAGATTAAACAGACCCTTAATACATAAGGAAATTGAAACAGAAATACAAAACCTCCCAACTTAAAAAAGCCCCAAACTAGATGGACTTACAGCAGAATTCTATCAGACATTTAAAGAAGATCTACATCCAATACTACTTAATTTATTCAAAAAGATAGAAATGGAGGGAGAACTT
>NW_008329141.1:446754-455745 GCF_000622305.1 Nannospalax galili | reverse complement strand
CACGTTCTGTAAAGTGGCAGGTTACAAAATTAGCCTACAAAAGTCTGTAGCCTTTCTATATACCAATAACAAGCAACCAGAGAAAGAGTACATGAAAACACTTCCTTTCACAATGGCTGCAAAATGAAGAAAATATCTCAGAATACACCTGACCAAAGACATTAAAGAGCTCTACAAAGAAAATTTTAAATCTTTAAAGAAAGAAATTGAGGAAGACATCAGAAGATGGATGGACCTTCCATGCTCATGGAATGGAAGAATTAATATTGTGAAAATGACCGTTCTACCAAAAACTATTTATGGATTCAATGTAATACCAATCAAAGGCCGCATGACATTCTTCACAGAATGGGAAAAACCATCCTAAGATTCTTATGGAACCACAAAAGATCTCAGATAGCCAAAGCAACCCTGAGCACTAAGAGCAATGCTGGGGAAACGACTATACCAGATTTTAAACTGTATTACAGAGCTATAGTCATAAAACAATATGGTGCCAGCACAAAAATAGATCCATAGATCACTGGAACAAAATTGAAGACCCAAATATGAGTACATGCAATTTCAGCTACCTGATATTTGACAAAGGGGCCAAGAACATTAGGAAATGGTGCTGGCAAAACTGGATCTCCACCTGTAGAAGAATGAAACTAAACCCCTATCTTTCACCTTGCACAAAAGTCAATTCCAAAAGGATCAAAGACCTTAATGTGAAGCCTAAAACTCTGAAACAGAAGAAAATATTGGCAATAACCTACAAGATATAGGTGTAGGAAAGAATTTTCTAAACCGAAAATCAAATGCTCAGGAAACAAAGTCAAGAATCAACAAATGGGACCTCATTAAACTAAAAAGCTTCTGTACATCAAAAGAAGCAACCAAGGAAGTGAAGAGAAAACCCACAGAATGGGAGAAAATCTTCACCAGCGACACAGTTAACAGAGGTTTAACATCTAGAATATATAATGAACTCAAAAAACAAAGAATCAAGAAAGGAAGTAACCCAATTAAAAGTTGGGCTAAGGAACTGAACAGAGAGTTGTCAAAAGAAGAATTAAAGATGGCTAAGAAGCATCTTAAATGGTGTTCAACAGCATTAGAAATTAGGGAAATGCAAAGTAAAAGCACTTTAAGATTTCATCTTACCCCAGGCAGACTGGCTAAGATCAAGACAACAAATGATACCAAATGTTAGAGAGGATATGGGGAGAGGGGAACGCTCATCCATTGCAAACTTATTCAACTGCTATGGAAAGCAATGTGGAGAACTCTTTTAAAAACTACAAATGAACCTACCATTTGACCCAGTTATACCACTCCTTGGCATATACCCAAAGAACTCATCCTATTGCAGAGACACTTGTACATCCGTGTTTGTTGCTGTTCTTTTCACAATAGCTAAGAGATGGAAGCAACCTAAGTGTCCCTCAATGCGGGGGTCTCTCCCTCTCTTCGCGGGGTCATTGGCCACCGGTCCACGAAGGCAGGGTGAGCAGAAGCAATGAATGGAGTCAGGACGGCCAGTGAGCACTGACGGAAGAAAGCCCTTCCGGAGAGGCAGGCTCCACGACGCAGTGAAACAGAAACAGCTCTAGATGCAGTGATTCAGTGAAAACATCTCCAGACTCTTCAGTGAAATGAGACAGCTCGTTTATTTAGGGGAGTTGGAGGGAATATATAGGGTGAGGATAGCAGCCAAAGCTTTGCCTGATAGGTGATCATAGTATGCTTTATTTACATGTGGCAGGAGGACCCTATCATGTAGAAAGGGAGGTGGGATTGACTGGCTATAGTGCAATGCCTAATTATCATATGGGAAAACCAAGGGCAGCATTTGCAAGGAACAAGGTCATAGGTCATGTTCCAAATAAGGTCAGGCATCCGTGCTTGGTGGCACTTTCCAGGTAAGCCAGGAAGAGAGCAGGAGGCCCCCTGCTGAAAAGGGGAGTCCTTCCATTTGGCACCAAGCCCCTATCCGGACATGGAGAACTACAACCCTAACAGCAGGGTTTCCCAACACCTCAACTGATGGCTGGATAATGAAAATATGGTTCATTTATATGATGGAGTTTTACTCAGCAGTAAAGAAAGATGAAATGAAATTTGCATGTAAATGGATGGAACTAGAAACTGTTATACTAAGTGAAGTAACAAAGATTCAGAAAAAATAAATGACATATGTTCTCCCTCATATGTATATCCTAGCACCAAATCCTTATAAGTGAGTATGTATCCAAACATAGCTATAGGAACCACGATAATGAAAAAGAACCAGGGAGGTAAAGGAAAAGAGAGAATATGAAAGAGAAGAACAGTAAGAAACATGTGTTAATAAGGGAGCTATGGACAAAGGTGTTATTTTAAGGGGAGGGTGGAGGGAGAGTTATACAAGGAACCTTGGGGATAAAGGGAAAGAAGGAGCTCAAGAGAGGTAGGACCACAGGAGAAGGGTATTATTAAGGGACAAATGGGAAAAATGCAAGCACTTTAAATAGGGCAACCATGGTGGAAGGGTTAGACAATGCAAGAGATAAATACTAGTTAGTTTAAAAAAAAAAAAAACAGAGGGAACCATATTAGTCCAACAACCTACTGACAAATTTTACTTACAACTAGCTCAAGGAGCATAATATATGTCTAGTCAACATTTATCTGATGTTGGTTTCTGCCCAAGCTTTATCTACATAGCTCATGGTAATTAAAAGTACCAGACTGGTGGAATTAACCTTCTTGGATGTTTAACAGCCATACTTTGAGGCCTATAGTAATTTGGTCAGAGGGACTTAAAAGACAGTTTTTGCTCCTTGCCCTCCAAGGTTGACTATGGAACATCTCTCAAAATGTCCTGTAACTGTGGTGAGTCACCTGTCCTCTTGATCACAGAGGCCATGGAGACCCCACCAGATGGGCTTGAACCAGTGTCCAGTCTACAAAAGAGGAGGGTCAACACAGAGGAAACATTTCCTCCATGTTTCCAAGTGAAGCCATCCACGGTCAAGCAGGACCTTTGACTTATCTTCATTCATACAGATGGAACTGGTAGAGGGAAGGAGATAGGGGCTCCTCCTAAGTCCATGTGACCCCTGAAGAACAGATACTCAAACCACCTTAAGAGTAAAAAAATATTGGTTTATCTGGGCCAAGTGTATGGCCTTAAACACCCAAAAAGAAAGTATAACCAAAGATTAAAGGATCAATATAATTCTTTAAAAGTCCATGTGTAAAGATAAAGGCTACATAACAAGAAACAATGCCAGACAGGCGATACCTTCTTTTGAGTTGTTGGCCACGGTGGCCCAATATACTCCCAGACAGTAACCCAGCATAGAAATGGGAAAATGAACAGCAGACCCCAATATTATCTAGAGGAATATTGGCAACAAACAGCTTGCTGCTAGATGAGGAAGAGCTGGACTTCCTAAAACAAGGAACTCTAGATAGGCTGACTAGACTCAGTGGATGGATAAGCACTGGGGAACGGCTGGGCGCACTGACAACACAGTGGACAGTAACAGGGATGACAGGGTATATGGGCTCCAGTGGTGGGGGTGGTGGGGGCATGGGAGAGTGTCACTTGGGATGTGGGTATATAGATGAATAAGATTGTTTGAGATGTTCTGTATGAAATACATAAATAAAACCAATAAATTTAAAGAGTTATATTTGAGGAAGAAGCATAAAAATTGCTTCATGTTAAATTGTAGATGTGAAAAACATTGCCACTGAAATCTACCTGATGACTTTATATCCGTGCTCAGGTGCCAAGGATCTCAGAAAGTAACCGACTGTGTCTAGTAATAATCAGATATAGAAATGAGAGACGCATGTACAAACATCTGTTAGTTGCATTAAAATGAGTTTCTGTATGAAACAATATATTTTAATAATGAAATGGAGACTTTTTTTAAAGGTTAAAACCTCATTCAATGTTATGTCTTATAGGGTTTATAATGAGCACAATACTGTATAACTGCATTAATTCAACTGTGAACTCAAAAATTTGCAGCCAATTCTGAAAGAGATGCATCTTAGCTCTGGAAATTGTTATTGATTATGTCAATGCTGTTGTAATGAAATGCTTCTTGTAATTATGTGGTTATTAAATAATTTTTAGAATTCAATTATGTGTAAAGATAAACTAAAAGTTAAATATAAAAATAATTTTAAAATATGAATAAAGCAGAATTTTTGTTCTGAAAAAAAAAAACCCTAAAAGAATGGAAATAGATATTATGCTATAGTGTTTGGGGAATATTTAACCAAAAGGCAGCTGCATGTTCAGTACAGACACGTCTTTTTGGCTGTTGTCAATCTGAGGTTTGTTGAATCCTCAGATGCAGAGCCCATAGATAATGAAGGTGCCCGAGATCTGATGGAAAGTCATTATCAGAAGCTTAGGGCTTCAGAGTTTGCATGCATTAGATATGCAGGGGGAAGTGGAAAGATCTGGGTAAATAATTTAAAATTTGAAGTCCCAACCAAGAAAGGAAAAGTCTGATGTTCATAATACTCTTAACTTGTTTGGATATCAGATAATGTTAAAGATGTTGATGTTAAGTTCTTTTGCTTCTTCCAGATGCAAATCATAAATTACAGTAGTGTATTATTATGTGTTAGGAATTGAATTCAGGGCCCTGCACCTGAAACACACAGCTTCTGCTACCCATCTGTCTCCCCAGTCTCTAGAACTATCTTTTCTCCATTCATATAAACATGAGCATATATATGTACATAAGCAAAATGCATAATATTCAACAATTAAGTTGATGGCCACTCAAGTTGATGGCCAGGGAACTTGTGAGATTCCTCTCTGGCTATGCTGAGATTGGAGCAGGGAGATATACCTCAGAAGGCCAGCCTCTGCCCTGCCTGGACAAGGAGTTTGAACAGTGCTTAGTTTTTACCTTGGAATACTTTTCAGGTCATAGAATACGCTTTGCTCAAACTAGAAAATACTTATAAGATCTCCAACCTGCATGTCTGAGGCCACGTCTGTAAAACCAATTTGCCATCCAACACAGCATTCAGGGGATTCGGCTTTCCCCAGAGAGCATTTGTAACAGAGACCTGGGTGTCTGCTGTGGCAGCCAAATGCCACTTGCCACTGGAGAAGGTAAGATAAACTAATAATTTTAAGTCTTCAAGTAGATAAAAGCACAATTTTCAATTATCTAAACAGCATTGTTTCTTAAATACTTAATTTAATTTCATACTTGCTCCATAAGATTCTATAGCTCCTCTCTACTAGGTACTCACTCTCTGGAGATCTTGTTGTGAGGTCTGGCATTTTCATCTGCCAGGTTAGAGAATTAAACATGTACAAAACAATTGATAGAACAATTCACAAGCAAGAGTTTGACCCAAAGAATCTGATAAAGTGCTGGGAGAAGTGTATGGAAGATTCTTCATACTACAGCAGGAAAAAAGCTGTGGAGAAATTTAACCAACAGAGTTTTTGGAAGAAGAGAGGAATTGCCATTATCCCCATGAAATTCTCAGTTGGATATCCAAAGACATTTTATTATCAGGTAATATCAGAAATGCTTGAAACTAAAAAAGTTCCAAGTGCTTATAACAGAACTTCTATTGATACTAATCCTTATAAAATACCTTGCAACTGCAGGGGTTGTGGTACTGGTTTGGAAGATTTGTTTCTTTTGTTCTAGGAACTATAATACTTTGGTTGAGCAATTGCTGATAATAAGATCTGCCAGAAAAACACTGCAGTTCTAATCTGTAGATCACTTGAGGACTGCCTTAAACCCCAACCTCATTTTACATCTGTTGACATGCTTTTGTATAATCTTTAAGCATAAATTCTGAAACCTATCTCTGAAATGCAGTACCTTCCCTACCCCATCCACCCTTGATACTTAACTCCTACAGTCAAGCTATGCTAAAATTACAGTTTCCTTTAAGAATTCCTCACTCCAGGCTACAACATAGTCTTAGTCATCTACCTATTTTCTAGCCTAGCATACATGACACAGCATGGATGGATGGATGCATGGCTCAATGGATAGATGGATGGATGGATGGATGGATGGATGGATGGATGGATGGATGGATAGATAAATGGATAGATGGCTTGTTGGTTGGCTGGCTGGATAATAGATAGGTGAACACATCGTTACATCAATAAGAAAGTAAAAGAAGTTTCATGAGTATTGGGTCTTTCTTTACAGTCTTTGAAATTGTTCTCTCAGATCTAGAAAAATAAGCGAGGAGGCTGGAGAGGACTCAGCAATTAAGAGCCCTGGCTATTCTTGCAGAGGACCCAGGTTCAATAGCCAGCACCCATATGGCAGCTAACAACGGTCCATAACTCCAGTTCCAGGGGAATGTAGTGCTCTCCTCTGTCCTCCACCAGCATTGCATGACACAGGTGCACTTACACAAATGCAGGCAATACACTCATATACATACAATAAAAATAATAAATAAAATATTTTTAAAAATAAAAATAAGCTGGGGTTACATGGTCATTCTTATACAGGCAAAGTGGAATGACTGGATTATACACAGAAAACACTGACACTTCTGCAGGTGATTTGTTTTCATTGTTTATATGTTGTGTAAAAAAATATATTTCACCTAGAGAGTGTGGAAATATCCAGAAGCTAATAATGAGCCTTTTGAAATCAGTGTCATCAAGATCAGGCAAAGGCAGATCCCCAAAAGACACTGTTGGTGGAATTTTAGAACAATATCTTACAAGAATTGAGATGTGTAGCGTTGCATTAGAAGCAGAGCAAGCATCTGAAGATTTCATCATTGAAGATTCATGGACTCCTTGTCTAAGATGAGGCTGTGAGATACTGCTCAAGCTTCTGGGAGCTCTGCTTCTTTCCCACGGGTGACCCTGGGGAGGGAGTAGCCCAGAGCATTGGAGCTTCCAGAGCTGGGTCACCATGTGCCTCTAGCAACTCCTCTGTTCTCTTTATATTTTGCTAATAGATTATCTGGAAACATAATCCTTACTTTGGAAAGATTTCATTCAGATGTTTAACCACACCCCAACTTATGATGTGAAGCAACCATTAACCTCAGGGAAAATGATGCTCAGTTTAGCTATTTAAAACTCAGATAAATGGATATTTTAAACATGTTCATAATTGCTCAACTCTAATTGGCCCTGCCTCTCAAACAACTCTATCAAATACTCTCAAATTTTAAAAATTTATATGACCAGGGGTCTGCCTACTCACAGTATTCTCTGATCTGCTCTTGAGAGAGGATAACCCAAAATTACAAATTCTACCCACTCTGTAGCATCTTTATTTTAGTAAGGGATTTCTAGAGGTGGTGCCTAAATCTCTACATTTCCCTAGTTTGGTAATGCAAGTTAGAACTCTACCCTATAGGACAAGGGACTCCAAGCACCATGTACCCACACCACACAAAGACTGTGCGGCACACCTCCTTACCAAAAAAAATTGCTATGGTGCATTTAATTGTCAAAATTGTAATTATATAATGGTGATAGTACAATTTTCAATTGGTGATCATGTGAATAATAGTCTTACTTTATTATAAACAAATTTAAATGATACAGAAAGCTTCAAGAAAAAAAATCACCTGGAACCCCACCATATGGAGAAAACTGCTGTTAATGTTTTGTTAGTACCTTTCTATACCTCCCTGGGTATCTGTGTGTAGCTATACAGTTGGGCATGGCTGTGATCACTCTATATATTCTGTGTTTAGTTGTAAGCACAGTTGGAAAGGGTTTTCTTTTTTGTTGTTTTAAGGGAGGAGGGGCTGTTGTCTTTTCTTCCCTCCAAGTCTCCCCTTCACCTCCAGCCACCAGCTCATCAAGGTTAATGATTTCGGGTACATCCTTCCATTTCATTCTCCATTTCTCCCTCAGGTGCACATAATCCTAGCAAAACATTCATGGAGGGATGAAATGTGCTATGATATCATATCTTTGAGAATGTTCTTTCCCACTTTCCATCTTTCTTCCTAAGCTGGTGATGAGCAAATTGAAATTAACAGCATTAAGCCAAGTGGAGAAGCAGGAGGTATGGGGTGGAGTTGGAAAGACAAAACCTCCCCTCCTTTGAAATTTTACATTCTCTGTAAAGCCACCTCAGTCACCTGCTCTGAACCAAGAAAGATAAAACCCAGAGCCTTGTCAACTCAGCACACTTTCACTAGTGCCTCCTGGGTGATTATTGATGAGCTCATCCAGGCAAAGCACTGCAATCTGGGGGTTTTCTGTTGGAGGGCGTGCTCCTGTGCACCTGCACTGGACTGTTTAGTGCTGTGTGGTCTTGGCAGCTGTCTGGTTCTCACCTCCATGTCCTCATCTGCAGAATGGAACTGGTGTAACAGCAATTACTGGATTATTGTCGGGATTAAAATGAGATGACACACACACACACACAAAAAGAGGTGATACTTGCGAAAACATTTTTATATTCTAACGTGTTAGAATAGGAATTATAAAGGAAGAATGACACAGTCCTCATTGAGAGGACTGAGTATCATCCAATAGCTGAGATGAGCACGGATGCAAGCATTCATCCCCGAAACAGTTGATAGTCTGAGGGCAGGAGTGTGTGCCAGGGCAGAGCAGCATGGTATAGATACTAAGACAAGTGAAATAAATATGTGATATGGAAATCCAAGATAGAGTATCGAGTTTAAAAATTGAGAGCAGAGTTTACACTATTACAACATTTTAAAAAATTATTTATTTATTAACCACATACTTAGAAGAAGCATTTCATTGCAACAGCATTGACATATTCAATAACAATTTCCTGAGCTAAGATGCATCTCTTTCAAAATTGCCTGTAAGTTTTTAGGTTTACAGTTGAATTATTACAGTTATACAATATTGTACTCAGTATAAACCCTGTAAGACATAAAATTAAATGAGGTTTAACCTTTAAAAAAGATCTCCATTTCATTATTAAAATACACAGTTTCATACAGAAAAATTCATTTTAATGCAATTGACATTAAGATGTTTGTAGATGTGTC
>NW_008329141.1:446235-446643 GCF_000622305.1 Nannospalax galili | reverse complement strand
ACTACATGACTAGAAGAAGCACTTCACTACAGCTTTAACATATTCAGTAACCCACTCCAGAGCAAGAGCACATCTCTTTCACAAGTGAGTACAAGTTAGGTTCACAGTTGAGTTAATACAGTTATACAATATTGAACTCAGTATAAGCCCTGTAAGACATAAAATTGAATGAGTTTTTTAACCTTCAAAAAAATAGCGCATTTCAATTTAAAATATATTGTTCCTTGCAGAAAGGCTCATTGTTTTTGCTTCTAACACTGAGATGTTGGCGCCTGCATCTCTAATCTGTATGTATCTGATTATTAGTAGTCCTAATCGGTTGCACTTGGATCCTTGATGCCTTTTTTAGTTTAAAATTAGACTAATAGATTATAGGACTTGATTGTTCATAGTATACACATTTTTTAA
>NW_008329141.1:445595-445922 GCF_000622305.1 Nannospalax galili | reverse complement strand
GGGGTCTGCTGTTCATTTTCCCAGTTCTATGCTGGATTACTATCTGGGAGACTCTTGGGCCACGCTGGCCAAAAATTCAAAAGAAGGTATCTCCTGTCTGGCATTGTTGATTGTTATGTAGCCTATAGCTATGCATATGGACTCTTAGGAAATTATATTGGCCCCTTTAATCTTTGGTTATACTTTCCTTTTGGGTGTTTAAGGCCATACAGTTGGTCCAGATAAACCGATTTATTTTTACTCTTAAGGTCGCTTAAGGATCTTTCCTCAGGGGTCACATGGACTTGGGAGGAGCCCCTGGCTCCTTTCTTTTACCAGTTCCACCTA
>NW_008329141.1:415207-445220 GCF_000622305.1 Nannospalax galili | reverse complement strand
ATTTCTTGATCTGGTATGTATAATTTGTCAGTAGGTTGTTGGAGTAATATGGTTCCCTCTGGTTTTTAAAACTAGCTAGGCATTATTTATCTCTTAACATTGTCTCACCCCTCCATCATGGTTTCCCCAATTAAGGTACCCCCATTTCCCCTTCTCCCTTAATAATACCCTTCTCCTACAGCCCTACCTCTCTTGAGCCCCTTCTTTCCCTTTATCCCCTAGGTTCCTTGTATACCCTTCCCTCCCCACCTCCCTTGAACTAACCCAATTTTTATCCATATTTCCCTTATTAAGGCCTGTTTCCCACTATTACAACTTTTGTAAAAGCCATATCACAAAATTATGGTACATTCCTAAAAAAAAATCTGGCAGGAATTACTAGGAACTGATGATTGCTTTCCTTTAGGAAGAGAGATGCTGATGTATACAGTATTCTCCCTTTATCTTGTACCTTTTTGAAATTTTTGGTTTTTGAAATACTTGAACATATTTGTTGGTCCTCCTGTGAAACCCTTGAGGCAACATGTAAAAGATCATAAGCTCCTCATCAAAGAGAGAATGTCACACATTGGAACAGCATGCCACATCAAGTATGATAATGTGTTTGCAGTGAAGTGTATAGTAATTCACTCTATGTGAGTTTTTTTTTTTAAAACACTGCTAACCTCACCTCATTACACAAAACCAAGTTTCTCTACCAACCAGGTTTTCAGGGGGTCTTAGTATTCAGAACAGCAGATACAAGTCTTACATTAGCATTTGCCTATTTTTCTTACAATCACAGTGTATAAGCAATAAGATTGAGAACAAATGAGATTTTCTTTCTTACATTTTGTCATATTTTACTCTACAATTTTCTGCATGTTTTTTAGTCCCCAAGCAATTGAGAATAATATGCTCAGAGGAGTGAAAGGAAAATAGTCACTAGAATGGAACATCACCCTCCAAAGGACAATTGATGACCAAGAAAATCTGTAATCCAATAAAGAGAGATCTAGGTTCTGCTGGTTATAAATAAGCTGGGTTAGTGTCTTTCAGGGTATGCAGCTCTCCTTATTGAATTAAACTTTATGGTAAAAGAGACTCAAAAAGGAGGAAATGAGCCAGGCATGGTGGTGCATGCCTTTAATCCCAGCACTCCAGAAGCAGATCAGATCTCTGTGAGATTGAGGCCAGTCTGGTCTACACAGCAAGTTCCAGGTCAGCTGGGGCTATAGGAAGACCATCTTAAAAATTTTAAAAAAAAGAGGAAATTCCAGCAAGAATGTAATATAGCTAGTTAATGAAATAGCAAAAGGACCATGTGATAGTACATGGTACATGCTGAACACAAGGTACATCTTTGGGCCATTATTCACAATTTCCATGAAATGGCATCTTTGCTGTCCTCAGGTGGCACACACTTCAGATGAACCCATGAGTCCTGTGGCAGTGAAACTCATTTTATTTCAGTGACTTTTAGTACTTCACCTGTGACTGTCTCACAGTCAAAGGTTTGAGTATAGACAGTGGGAAGAACAGATTTATAATTTCATTTTCAGGCTGCTGCTCTGGTCCATATCTACACAGATGGGTCTGTACTAGTTGCTCATGGAGGAGTTGAACTCAGACAAGGTATTAACACCAAAATGATACAGGTGAGAGTTTGTTTCAGTATCTCCTTAGTTAGACCTTAGAAAACATCCCCAGACTCTGTATTGTACCATGTTTGGGCTTTAAAATGCAAGATGCTGACAGTGTCCTTAGTTGCTCTTTGTGGGTTAGCTAGAAATTAGCCAGCTGGAACTTAAGAAGAATCTTAACCTCCCTTCTTAAGCTGGAGGGTTATCACCAAAACTCAGCTTCCTAAGGGATTAAGGGACCAGTGGCTCCTGGACCTTGACTGTATCAGCAATAAGTTCTCATGGGCCCCAAAGCTCAGGTTCTGAGAATCCAGCATTCCTAGACAGCACCTGTGCATTCTTAGAATAGCAAATTCAGACCTCCTGACACTTTCTGTATAAAGGGAACCCATGGCAGGGTGAGGTTCCCTCCTCCAGACCCTGGGCCCATGCCACATGTCCTACAGGCCTCTCTGTGGGCAGTGAAAGGACAGGGGACCTGTGTTTTGTCTTTGCAAGACCCTCTCTCCTCAATAGAGCTTCTTTAAACCCTGCCATGAAGCATTTCGAGATTTGTTTCCAGCTCTGGGTATTGACAGGTTTGGGGATAGAAAGAAACCCTTACTGTTTTAAAGAACTTCTAAGTTCTTTATGAGTCTCAATGTGTTTATGACTGTTCAAATCACAGATTATGAAATTTACTTCTCACTTTTTAAAACAGAAAAGAACCCACTTTCTAGTAGGTTTATGTTCTTGTCCCGGCTCCACTCTGGACCAGTGCATTCTATTTTTCTGGACAGGTGGCCAGCTGTGAATTGAAGATACCAGTGTCTTACATCCACCTGGATGAGATGAACACTGTGACAATGCCAAACACAATTGCCACTGCAGCGTCCACTCGTGCCAATGTCAATGGGAGAGCTGTGCAGGTGAGGATCTCCCTGACTCTCACCCTCCTTCTACATCTCTAAGCCTGTTTACAGAGGAAGCAGTTTCTTCAGTGTACTGTTAGTTACTTTTCCCCTCACTATAACAAATCACCTGACATAAACATAAGGATTTATGTTACAGTTTTAGAGGGATCAGCTCATGGTTATTTTGCCTTGTGGATTTGGGCAGAGCATCATGGTGGCAGGAGTGCATGGTGGTACAGGGCAGGGAGGTGGGGGCATCCTTCACCTCCTGGCCGTGAGCAAGATGGGAGCCAGTGGTCAGGGACAACTTTCAAAACCGGAACCCCAGTAACCCACTTTCCAAAGCTTTCCAGAACATCCCAAAATAACACCACCAGCTGGGGTCCAAACATTCAACACATGAGCCAGTGGGAGATATTTCATCTTCAAACTACAACATCTGCAAAATGTCTCCTGATATCTTTTTTTTTTCTTCAAAAGTCTTTTATTTTTTCTACACTTAATTACACTCTGGAAAATATGGTAAAATGCTGTCAGATCCAGTTAAATCTTGTAAATAGCCCTTCATAGGAAGGCAGGCAGCAAAGTGGCCTTGGGCTTCCTTATTTTTGAAAATCGAAGACTGGTTCTAATAGCAAAGCCTCCTCTGAGGTTTATATCTTTATCAAACTCAACCCTCTACCGCATAGCACCAAAACAAATAATAGAGATTTAAATATATGAACACCTGAAACAGATGTCCCAAGATTAAGATTATAATGCTTTGCCTGTAAGATCCATCTTAGAGCTGAAAGAGAGAGGGAAATGGGAAGAGAGAGGGAGAAGGAGGGGGAGAGAGAAGGAGGGACAGGAAGGAGGGAGAGACACACCTGTGTGTATATTTGTGCATAACTTCTCTACTTTTGTATAAATAATGCATAATATACTTAGCCTTTCAACAAGTTTTTACTGTGTATAATGTCTATTAAATTAAAAAAAAATCTTGTTATTTTCTTTTGCCTTTACTTTCCTGATGCTTTTTCACATGTTTCAGAAAGAACAAAGTAAAGACCATCTCCTGGTGTCTCTGGCACCACAGCATTGTTTAGCAGCACAAGTTCTATTTTTGCTCAGTGTATTTTGAGAACACCAGTACTAACTAACATCACAAGGCAGGTGACATGGCCTCTTTGGTTGAAGCATAATCTGAAGTATGGAGAACATGACTCAGTGCTTCCCAGCCTGCCATGGGTACCCACAGAAGGCAGCAGCTCAGGAGAATCCTCAAGTGACAATGTGGTATCCTAAGCTCTGTGTTAGCAAGCAGTTAGCTCTTTAAGGACTGCAGATGTAAATGGACACCCATGCTTCATTTCACCTTCCATCCAGAGGAGCACAAAGCTACAGTGTGTTGCTGAATAGACCTCCTTACATGAGAACAAAGATCAGTATAGCCTGTCCTTCCAGGCATGACAGAGAGCAGTCTTGTTGAGACAAGGGTCCTAGAATCTGAAAGAGGAGAAGTGTGACACTGGAAAGGGGACAGGCTTCCCTGGTTTGGTCAGCTGAGTTTGAGGCCAGTGGCTCTGGAGCCACTTGGGCTCCAAGTTCCTCTTGCACAGAGCTTTAATAAGTGCTTCTGGAGTGAAGCAACAAGGAGATTAGTGACTGATGTGGTTTCCCAATCTAAAACAACCCTGGAAGGTAGGTGCTAGTTAGGATGACAACATCATCCAAATCAAGAAACTCCCGAGGACAAAAGGAGCCATTGATATTAATGCAAGTCAGCTGATGCAGATGGGAATTGGCCAGGACAAAGTGAGGTATGTGGTCACCTAGCGCTAGTCAAGGCCCTCAGGCATGCAGAGTAAAAGTCACTCAGACTCTAGACTCAACATTTTACCACACACCACACTGCCTTTCTCTGTGACCCCATGAAACACTTGATCTGGGAACAGCTCTTGTGTTCACTGTCCTGGGTAGTGGTTTTCATATCATTCCTAAATATTTGGCAAATCTTAAACAAAGTGTTGCCATATAAAACAAATTAAAATAGAGTGAGTGTGGCCAAACTGAGAGGGTTTTACATTCCGTCTAGTCTTCCTCTGAACCTCCTCACCTTCTTCAGTAGCTCCCAAAGCCCTACCTATGCACCATTCCCACAGGGAACACCAGGGCCTGATCCTTGTCCAGATGTGGAGACAAAACACATGGAGATGTCTGAGGGAGGCAGAGAGTATAGTGACCAGTGCAGGTTGAGCAGCGCCATGATCAGAAGTTAGCACCTTTTAATCTCATTGCTCTGCTGTCCTCTCTAACCTGCAGAACGCCTGTCAGAGCCTTATGAAGCACCTGGAGCCCATCATCAACCAGAATCCCAATGGGACCGGAGAAGTCTGGGCGAGTGCCTGATGTGGCTGAAGCCTGCTGAGCTTATTGGGACCACTTTGCCGGAGCCCCTGTCCTGTGGTATACTGCATCCCATGGGACTTGCCTCTCTCCTGGGCAGAACAGAACAGGAAGTTCTGATCATTCAGGAACACACACATTACTTCGGCCACTCATTAAAATTAGGCTCTGTTTCAGTGGGTTTTGGGTAGGCCTCAGAGTCTGTATTTCTGCCAAACTCCTTAGTAACTTCTATGCTGCTGGGCCACAATTTAAATAGCAAGAAAGTAAAGGGCAGGTACAGATCTGTAATACATACCTTGCAAACAGCTCTTATTAGGCAGATGTCTTCGGTTCACTTGGAGAAGTAGCTCAGAAGGGTGAAATGCTGTTCATAAAGGCAGCTTTGTAGATAGATGATTGTTAGCTAAGGAAGGTTGAACCTACACCATCTAGTTCACTTTCAAAAGTTTGAATTTGAGTGGAGTTCCTGCAGGAGAAGCCGTTACATGAGATCCAGCTTTAAAAAGCACCTTTAGTGAAGGCCATAACCTCAAGCTATTTCCACATAGACATTTCAAATATGTGAGAAGAATCTTGGGTAGGTATTCTCTGAGTGGTAATTGTGGCTCTTCTTCCAGAATAAAAGCTTCATACTAGAACATGACCCAGCTAAGAAATTATGGGAGTAGAGTTTTTGCTGAGCCCTATAACTGTTAAATTAGTGCTACTGGCAAAAGGATTTGACATTTCCTGGGAAACCCTCAGGGAACAGTGACAGATAGGACATGGTCAAGTGACAATATTGTAGACGAGTAATCTATCAAAGTTACCTCATGTTTCACTCCATTCCTTTGAAACTTAGAAATAAATGTGTGTGTGTGTGTGTGTGTGTGCATATATTTTATTTTGACCATAGCTGTAGCTCTACTCTTAGACCAATTCCAGTTCTTCAAGTGTGGGACAGGAAGATGGAGAGCCTTGATCAGATTTTGCTTGGGGAACCCTGAATTTAAACTTCCATTTACTTACATCCCTTTTCCATTTGTTCTGTAAATGGATCCATAAATCCAGCAAACTCTTCAGAGGAAGTCAGGCAAGCCAATCATACTTCCTGGGCATGTTGTTAGCAGCCACTTGGACAATGTGCTTCATGTTCATTCTACAAAGTAATATTCCCAAGAGTGAAGAAGCACGTAACAGCCATGGCTGTCGCCCAGGTTTTCTTCTTTTGTCCAGTTCTCTGACTGTCCTTTGAAAATGTTCCTCTTTTGCAGGTTAATGAAGCTTTTACTCAAAGCATTAGTCTACCTGCCACTGGATATTTTAGGTAAGAGATAACCGGTATCCTAAAGTTATTACCTTTTAAAATAGAAAAGATCTTTGGAAACGTGTGTTTGGCTGTTCGCATTTTTAATATTAAATCTATTGTTTATTTTATTTTCATTGAAAGTTTTTAATTAGAGAGTCAGAGGAAGAAGTGCTATGTTATCATAAAAGCAGGTAGATAATTTTAAGAGGAATCCCACAGTTTCCTAGCTGTAATACCTTATCCACATTTTTACAGCCATAAGTTCCCAAGCTTTCTATTAGTGGTTCTGTGTGTGATGTTTTCAGCTGAAGGTGCAGGGATTTTTGAAAAGCTTGGCGTGTCACCCAACATGGACTTAGTGCTTAACTTTTGGTCTTAGTGTTTAATAAGACAAAGCATTTGTTGCTTCCAGGTATTCTTGCTCTTCAGAAACCTTGACTTGCAGTCTGACTCTGGTGACCCTCTTTTCTAATATGGGGATTTGGTTATAGAAGCTGTGAGTCAAGTAGTCAGAGATGACCAGAATAGTTCCATACAAATAGCATGAGAAGTTGTGCAAAGCATCTTAGCAAAGTCTATCAGACGAGGATGTTTGCCCAGACAGGTAACAGAGATTTCACTAGACGCAAGAAAACAACAAACACTGCTCTTATCATACGAGTACACACGGGCACTCTTTTAGGATTATTGGGAGGGTAACTGTGTATTCTGGTAATGTCTATAAAGACACAGCTCACATCAGGAAGATCCCTAAGTGTCAATCACCAAGAGAAAGGGTATGAACTTTGGAAATAGTGAGAGAGAGAGAGAGAGAGAGAGAGAGAGCCCAGCTTTGGTTAGTTTCATAGACAAGACCATGAAAGACAGAGGCACTCCTGTGTGGTGAGCTTAAAGCATAGTAACCATGCTGAGGAGGTATACCAGCACTATGTGTTGGCCCACCAATTAAGTAGAAGTGAGCTGAGTTCTGAACAAGGTCTTTTTTTTGTCTTTGTTACTGCTGATCATTATCCAAGTCACACTGGGGCTATAAAGAATCATCCCAGGAGTCCTTTGTCCAGTATGAGAAACAAAGGATGGACCCTGCCCTCTTGAGCCAATTTGGCAATAGGCTTCCAAAGGGAGGGTAAGTCTTGGGTGAAGCCAAGGCTATATGGTCTACTAGTGCCAACCTAGGAGTTTTGAGCTTTGCTTTTACTAAGAAAGGTCAAAGGAAGGAAGGATAGGAGGGAGGGAAGCAGGGAGGGATGGAGAGAGGAAGGAAGGAAGGAGGGAAGGAAGGAAGGAAGGGAGGGAGGGAGGAAAAGGAATTTATAGAAAAAAGATGTCTCACTCATTAGATGATCAAGTTGCAAATAACAGGTGAATTCCCCAATATTGTTTCAAGGAATTAATGTGAGAAACTTCTTTCAGGTGGTTCAGGCTTGAAAAGTTTTAAAATACAACTAATAAAAACTTTGACTAGGAGCATTAAGATGAAAGAAAATTGCTTAAAAGTGAGGATAATTTCAGAATCACATAGGAAGGTGAGACTCATTAGCAAGGGACAATTTTGGTGGTGTACTGCTGTAAACATGTGTCCTCACAACAGGACAGAAAACTGAAGAATCTAACTGAATGACAGCGTCACTCCTCACATATCAGTAGATGTACCAAATAATACCGTTGAAGAACAGATTGAAGCAGTAGCTAGCCAGAGGTACCTGGCAAGACCACAGCGAGAGAGAGAGAGAGAGAGAGAGAGAGAGAGAGAGAGAGAAAGAGAACAGTAATCTAAGCTGTAAAAACAATGGTTCAGGTGTCTGACAATTGTAACAAAATAGAAAAAAATGCTGCCATTTTTTTATCTCAATATGCTTAACCAAGAGATGCTGCAGAATCAAGACTGAATTGTAAAGTTTCTTCATAGAGTGGCGGGAGGATGAGAAGGAATGCAGGCACGTCCATGGGAACCAATGCAGAAAGATGCAAAACCCCCATGAGGTTGATGGTTTCAAATTTCAGAGTGTCTTTTAAAAGTGGTCATACTGGGGGTGAGGATGTAGCTTAGTAGTAGAGCACTTGCCTAGTATGCACAAGGCTCGGGGTTCAATCCCCAGTAAAACATACACACACACACACACACACACACACACACACACACACACACACAGAGTTTGACTTATTTAAGGCAGTCACAGAAGAAGAAATATTAAATGATTGTACTTACATGAGATTTCTAGAGTGATTAAATTCAGAGGCAGAGAATGCAGTGGTAGTCACCCGTGGTAGAGAGATGGGAAGCCAGTGTTTCGTGTCACCGGAAGACAAAGCTCTGAAATGGATGGTGACTATGGCTGTACAACCGTAAGGATGTATTTAATGTCCTAGGACTATACATTTACAATGGCTGAAATGGTTATAAATGGAATAATGAACCAGTGTGTTTAAGCTGGCTTATTTAGCAGATTCTTTCCCTGCCTTCTAATGACTGCAAATACTTTGATCTCAGATGAAAGCTTGGCTACAAAGAAAATATTTTAAAGATGAATGGAGAGACTTGATCACAGGACCTCTATTTGTCTATGTTTGTGAAATAAAGTCCTTTACTGAATAAAACTTTGTCCAGGAAGATGAAAAAAAATTTTATTGAAATTTCCACTCCAGTTTTCCTAAATATCACAGTTCTTTGTTGGTTCTGGGCCTTTCCACCTCATGACAGTTTGTAAAGCAATACTGAGTTTGTATCACAAACTCATGTGGATGTGGCACAGTAGCAACCCAAAGAGAAGGGGTAGCCACCTCCCTCTGGATCTGAAGGACTGCATATTTGGATTCATTTTAAGCTCACTTCCTGAAAAATGCGTACTCAACACCAAGCAACTTGCCCGCAACCAACAAAATAATTTTTTTAAAAATAAAAGTATGTAAAATTTTCTTTCTTTTCCCAATTGCAATCATTTAAAATGATACTGGCAAATGCAGATATGTCATGTGTAGACTCTTCCCTTTTTTTGAGACACTATCTACCGTAGTACCAGCTGGCCTGGAAATCACTGTGTAGACCAGGCTGCCCCCTATTTCACAAAGATCTCCTGCCTCTGCCCCCCACCCTGTGCTGAAATTAAAGGTGTGTGCCACCAATGCTCAGCATGTGTAAACTCTTAGTTTTACCCTTGCTTAACCTTAAGAGTACAGCCTTTTTTATTAAAAACCCTCATGTGAAGTGAATTGCACTCCTCGTGATGGGCAATGCCCTTTCTCCTCCACTCATAAATACTTGGTCAATCTGAGAAGCTCAGCAGTCTGTGTAGTCTAGTTCTACCGCTAAGCCAATTTGATTGCTCTCATTCCCAGATTCTTAGACAAAGCCTCATTAGCAACTCCATGTCCTGACCATAGACTACAGGGGCTACAAGGCTGACATGGACTGGGAGAAGGGAGAAGGCAACACTTTTCCTTATTTTGTTTTTGGAGCTGCCTGTTCTGAGGTTGAAATTGACTGTCTGACAGGCGCTCACAAGGTAAGTAGCAAACACCATATCACTGGTAGAGTAAATTTCTAATGAGAGTACTGTGGCCTCCCTTCCTTTGCCTAGCACATGGCAAATGTTTAATAAATAATAATTTTGGTGCTAGCAAGTGTATGGAAAAGTGAGTTCTCTCATCCAGTCTTGGTCCTGATTTATTCTAATAGTTCAACTTTTCTTGAAATGATACATCTAATGTCTTCATGTTGTGAATACAATTCAAGTCAGTAATACCTCTTACTAGACATTTTTCTAACACAACCTGAAGTGAAAAGAGGAAGACAGGTGATCAGGGAAAGGAGATGAGTCCTCACAGATGAGGTGGAGATAGGGACTTTATACAAAAAGTAGCAGCACCAGCATGCTGTTGTGGGGAACACAGATAGTGCCACTCAAACAGGGCAAAGCAAGGAATGCTGGGAGTTAGTAAAACACCATGGCCCTGTGCCAACCCACTGGCATAGTTGGTATTTATCTTTTAGGAGTAAGGAGCAGAGAAGGGTTTTCAGCACAAGAAAGCCCCAGTTGAACCTATAACTTAGGTCAATCTGGTAGCTGGGTAGAGGATGAATTTGAGGGAAGGTCAGAGGCAACATAGAACCGGAAGGCAGGAAAATCCTTAGGAGGCTCCCGAACATTACTCCAAGCAAGAGAGAATAGCACCTGAACGACAGGAGAATTAATGGGTGGGGGGGAACAGATGCAAGACGTACTTCCAGTGGAAGTGAAGTACAGTGATATGGTGAGGAAGTGAGACAGAAAGGACAGGGATCATCCATGCCTCACTGTTTGGACCTGTATCTCATTCAGTTTCCCTTTTCTAGAGCCTGGCCCAGTGTCTGACACACAACAGGTGCTTAGTATGTGGTCTCTGAGTTAGTGAATTCTTGACTTTAGTTACAGTATGTCAATATTATAATAATTATATAAGAGAAGTTTGCTTTTGTATACCAGTAGTGTTTGTACACCTCTTTGAAATTAATGATCTTTCCAGTGAATTACCTCAACAAGCTCCATAAAACTCCACAAACTAGGTATTTTACAAATGAGGAGACGCTTTAAGAGATGAACTGAACAGATCCAAGTTACTGTTGATAAACGTAGCAAAGGCTCAAAATCAGAAATTCTAGCCCTGCATTCTTCACTCTTTTCAACTTATCACAGTAGTGTCAGGGCTAAGCACATGAAATAAAAATCAACCCTCCCCAAACAGCAAGTCATTGTTCAGTTCATCTGCATTACACTAATATACAGCAAGGGCAAGATACCAGCGTTAGAAGCCTTTTCTGGAAAAAACTTCAAGGTTTCTCAATTACCAATCTTCATGGAAAGAAACCAGAAGGAAAAAATGAGCTATAAGAACAAAGTTTTGAAAGAAAAATATGTATTAAAATATATTCTATGTGGACATTTGAGTGAATTTAGTGAGATACTATACATAACATAAACCAACAGGTCTCATCAAAGATAGTACAAAGCAACTCAGCACGCAACTGCACACCTTCAGTTCCAGCACTTTGGTGGCAGAAGCAAGAGGATTGTGGGTTTGATGCCAACCTGTGCTACACAGAGAGCTTCAGACCAGCCTGGGCCACGTAGCAAGACAGTGACCCCCCCAAAACAAAGCAAATAATAAGTGGGCCTATTTATTAATCCTAAAGACAATACCTGCCACATGTTTTCAATATAAAAATCATATTCTGTAAACTCTTCTACAATGCTATTACTTTAAAAAAGAATGCTCTGGCTGGGCATGGTGGCACATGCCTGTAGTCCCAGCACTTGGGAGGCAGAGGCAGGCGGATCCCTGTGAGTTCAAGGCCAGCCTGGTCTACATAGTGAGTCCCAGGACAGCTGGGGCTACAGGGAGACCCTGCTTCAAAAAGGCAAAAAAATAATTTTTTTTTTTTAAAAAAAAGCATGCTATGTATTTTAGGCATATTTACTTCCAGTATTTTTCCTTTGTAATTTTATATACATGTTCTCATCTATGTATATAATTTTCCAGCCTGACTTTTTTCACTTCATCTGCTGTCATACCCATTTTACACATTATTACTTCCTCTGCATAGCCATTATTTTCTCCAGGTAAAAATAATAAAAATACCAAATACTACTAATTAAGATGTATTTCTTTTTATATTTTATTTATTATTTTATGTGTATAAGTGTATTGCAAATTATTTTTTATTATCTTATTCATTAGTTTTATTTTATCTGTACAAATGTTTTGCCTGCATGTATGTAAGTGCTCGCAGAGGCCAGAAGAGGGTGTCAGATCCTCTGCAACTGGAGTTAAAGACAGTTGTTAGCTCTCACGTGGGTGCTGGGAACTGAACCTGGGTCCTCAGGAAGAGCAGCAAGGGTTCTTAACTGCTGAGCCATCTCTTCAGTCCATATCCCCATGTGATATATTTTGATCATATTCAGACCACCACCCCTATCTGTACCCCCACTTACTACACCCCACCCAATTTCATATATATATATATATGAACAGTTACACTAGACAGTCTCTCTGTCCCCAAATGCCCTTTGGTGTGGGTTCATCACTAGAAACTGGTCAATCTATTCAATGTCTCACCCTGAAATAAAACTGACTCTACTCTCCCTCTCCCAGCAGTTGTCAGTTGCCAGTAGTTTTTCATCTAGGGTTGGGGCTTCTTATCCACTTCCATACCTATATGCTGAGAGATTTTGTCCGGCTTGAGCTTACATAGGTCTTGTGCCTGTTGTCACCATTGCTTTGAGTTCATATAAATAACTGCCCAGCTTGTCTGGAAAATGCTGTTTCCTTGTGGTCATTCACTACCTCTGGCTCTTAAAATCCACCCCCCCCACACCCTTTTGCAATGATCCTTGAACCTTGGGAGGCAGAAGTTTTATGTAGGTGTACTATTCAGGGCTAAGCACTCTACAGTCTCTTATTCTCTATATGTTTAATGGCTGTGGGTCTCTGTGCTAATCATCATCTGCTACATGAAGAAGCTTCTCTGGTGAGAGTTGAGAGATGCATTAACCTATGGGTATAGCAATAAGTCATTAGGATTTAGTTTACTACTATGTCTGTTTAACAGAATACTAGTAGCAGATTCTCCCCCTATGGCCTGTCATATGGCAAACCACAGGTTCCTAAGCCTGATATCAATGTCAGGTATGGGTTCTATCTTGTGAAGTGGACCTTAAAGCCTACCAGAAAGTGGTTGGTTACTCTCATAACATTCATGCCACTATTGCACCATGGGCATTTCTTGCCAGGCTGGTTGTTGTAACTCGAGATTCACAGCTGTGCAAGATTGGTTACTTTGTTCTTCTGGTAGCATGCATAGCACCTTCCAGGACAATGAAAGCTAGCCAGTAGAGATATGGTTTTGAAGTCAGCACCAGCTTGATTTCCAGGAGCAGGACTTTGTTGTGACATTTTGAAATCATGTTTTAAGCCCCAACCAAGGAAAATATCCTTATTGTCTATAAAGTGAAGTATAAAATGTAGCCATGTTTTTTATTCTTTATAGAACATTAGAACTGATATTGTTATGGATGCTTCTTTCAGTATAAATCCTGCTGTGGACACAGGACAGGTATGTACTGCCTTATTACTAGTATACTGCCTCTGAATGTTCCAAATGCTGATCACATTTTTCTTGTTCTGGATACAGTTTGAAAGACACAACTCTATTTATCTGGGTATCACTAGTTCGTCTATCAGCTAAAATTAGCTTCCTGTCTCTTTTGTTATTTTTATACTTAATAATGTGGTCCAAAGGATGAAACAAGTAAAGTGTGTGCACTTCAAAGAGAGAAGCATGAGTTCAGCTTGGGCTTGTTGGCTTCAAGTTTCCTGTGAGAGAGCCAAGTGGAGCTGTCAAGAAGAATGTTGGGTATTCAGGTCTAAACATCAGGGCCTGAGCTAACGTGTTTGAGAGTGAGCCATGGAGAAGTCGTAGTTGAAATCACATGAGAATCAGGATCATGACAGGAAGAGGAGGAGGGAGGAGAATGGGGTAATACCAATATGATATTTGGGGCTTTAACTCCACGGTGAATAATCATGTAAGTATATGCATAATCATTCTAATATAATCCAAATATTTAGCACATTACAAATATAGCCAGAAGTGATGGCACACACATTTAATCCCAGCACTTGGGAGGCAGAGGCACAAATATAAACAATATCTAAGTTTCTTTCAGCATAACAATGTCAGGAACATTCAATCCTAACATTGATTCTTCTTGAGTCTCATTTTTATGGACCCAATTTTTATCCAAATGGCCACTGAACTAAATATACAATCAGATTATGTTAGAATTTAGTCTTTGGAATGAAGAGAAAGAGGGACAGATGGTGGGATATAAACCCACTGCCAAGAAAATTTGCTGAGAAATTCTCTTCTAAGAGAGAACAGATCCAAGACCTTGTTGCTACCCTCAGAATGGTCACTAGTAACTGAAAAACAAGATGGGGGGTTATTTGTCTTTACACTCATTTAATGACTTTGGGGTACAGATAATTTATGCCAGCATTGGACCACAAGAGTATCAGGCATCTTTTTCTAAAATCATTACTGTGAAAATGACTTACCCAACCATTGATAATAAGCATTATTGTTTTTAAAAGCAAGTCCAGTCATTTTCCTGAAATCTGCCCAGGGATTTCAGAAGTCATTGCTCACATCTACAAGTATAATATGGAAAACTAGAGAGACCTGGACTCTAGAAAGAACTGGCCCCTTAAAAGAACAGCATCCTTAGTGATACTTGGAAAATCATAAACATCATAGAAAAAGTGGAACTCATTCCTTTCTCTGTCTCAGATTGAAGGGGCATTTGTTCAAGGTCTTGGACTCTATACTCCAGAGGAGCTGAAATATTCTCCTGAAGGAGTCCTATATACTCGTGGTCCAAACCAGTACAAAATACCTTCTATTACTGATGTCCCCGAGGAATTCCATGTGTCCCTCCTAACACCAACACAAAACCCAAAAGCCATCTACTCTTCTAAGGTAAGTGTCTATGGTCGGTCTTCATGCAGTTTATCATCTGTACATGTTCTGAATATGTTGGCTAAAGAGAGTTGTGTGAGTAGTGATGATGTAGCTTAGTGATAGAGTACTGGCCTGTCACACATAAGACCCTGGGTTCTGTACCCAACATCACACACACACGCACGCATGCACGCACACATGCATGCACATGCACACATACATTAGGGTATGTAGCAATTTATCTTATAACAAAGTTGTTGGAAGAGTTCATTGTCAAAACCTTATGCTGCAGTGGGACTTACAGGTGTCCAACCCTTCCACAGTATGGTCCAGAATGAAAGCTGCTCTTGTGTGGCTGATCCTCACTTGTGAGTAGATGAATGCTGATAGATGAAACCATCTGTCTTCATTGAAGCATCCTCCATCCATTCTCCATCCAGTTCCTACACTCTCCCACCACATTCCCAGCTAACAACCATCTGTAACTCCAGTTCAGGGGAATCCGATGCCCTCGCCTGACTTCCGCAGGTGTTTCATTTGCGTGTGAATTTGCAGTGTAAGTGTGGGGACCTGAAGCCTAAGTGTGAGTCAAAATGCCTTAGCGAACTTGTTTCAGCTTTGTAACAGTTACGAAGAAAACTGTTTAAAAAATTCTGGAAAGAGCCTGAGGATGAGTTAAGATGGCATACTGCTTTTCCAGAGGACTTGGTCACTTCCCAGCACCTATATCTGGCAGCTCACAACCACCTGTAACTCCAGCTCTTAGGAATCCAGCTTCCTCTGCTGGCCTCCATAGGAACCTGCACTCATATGCACACACACATGCATGCACATGCACACATACACACACACACACACACACACACACACACACGGACTGGATTAACATCCTCCTTTAAATGGTAATGCTGTAATCTGTAAATAGCAACTCTGTAATCTACCCTCCACTCTCACCATGCCATTTAAACAATGGTCCCCAAGGTCCTTAGTGACCTCAGCACTATTGGACACAGTGAAGTCTCTTTAGCCTTTAACCTTGTTGACCTCTCATCAGATTCGTCCCTACTGACCACTCCCTCTTTAAAGCAGTCTCCGTCATTCCCACAACACTTCCTTCTCCTTCTCTGTTTGCTTTTTATTATTGAAGATTCCCCTTTCAACTTTAAATGTCCATATGCTGGGACTCCATCCTGGATTATTCTATAGACATTCCCTGAATAATCTTATCCACTAGTAAGTAGCTATAAGCATTTTGAGAACAAGGTCTATGTTACCCCTATAACCTTTAATCCCAAAGCACTGTCTAAACATGAGAAATACCTAATAAATATTTCATAGGTTGAATTTATTTCTGTACTTATCTACTCAAATCACATCAATCATTCTTCTCAAGACCCATGACATCAGCCTCTGTATTTACACACACACACACACACACACACACACACACAAACTCACAATCACACTCACAAATACACACATCAAACCCACACTCACACATACACACATTCACACATACACTTGCACACACAACACACACACACTCATACAGATGCACACATACACACACACACACACACTCACTCACTACACCATACTTTTGAGAGAGGGACAGAGGTTTTTTCCTTTGTCTTTGTCTTGAGGTCCTCTAGGTAAAATTTCTCAGGTAAGTTCCTGTAGGGAAGGTGCATTCAATATGGCGCCAACCACCTCAGTTGGGGGAGGAGCTAAGCAATTGGACCAGGGACAAAAAATAAGAAAAAGTGTAGGTAATTGGAGACTAACCAGGAGGAAAATGCGTGA
The DNA here is from genome assembly GCF_000622305.1 of Nannospalax galili. NCBI lineage: Eukaryota > Metazoa > Chordata > Mammalia > Rodentia > Spalacidae > Nannospalax > Nannospalax galili. The sequence goes on along the minus strand of NW_008329141.1, from coordinate 428,726 downwards.
GCACCTGTGATCACCATAGTAGTGCATTGAAAGGAGCCTGCGTGCTCTACGTGACCTTCCACAGGATTGGAGGATAGGTTCCCGCCTATGCTAATGATTGTGGTTTTTGCCTTTATATGCGTTGTAACACTTACAATAAACAAGTTCCTGCATGACTAAACTCCCTGCTTCGTCTGAGATTCTGAGAGTCTCAGGGAGGCGGGTGAATGGGCCAGCAGCGCACTTACCCCTCCTCGGCCCCCATCACTGAGCTCCACGTCCTGCCTCACTGGCAGCTCGGCAAGTTCCTGAATGGAGTTTTTAATTTAGCAGATCATAGCCTCATAGAGAATCATAAAATTAATTTACTGTCACAAACCACCATATTAAGTTAATAGAATACAGCATCAAAGGAAATATCAAAATGTTTTGTATAATAGGTAAAGGAATTTATTTCTTAGATGCTGTGCGTGTGTGTGTGTGTGTGTGTGTGTGTGTGTTGCACAATGAAGTATGCTGGGAAAATAATGAGCTGCAAAAATTGCCATGGTTTATGATTTAGAAAGTTGGAGAAATGCTGCTCTGAAGAATCTGTACACCATTTCAACATTGAATGTAATCTCAATATAGTTTGTCTCATAAACAACACAGAGTAAGGCGTAACCTCCTCAGTCAACCCCAATAAGCATCACAAGTTTAAATCCATTCCGGAGTAAGTTTCAGAATAAACAACTTTTAGTTTCAATAGCTTCGTAAAAGATTAGGCTGCTCAAAAATTAGGAATTAGGAAATGGGCCAGGCATGGTGGTGCCCGCCTTTAATCCAAGAGGCAGAAGCAGGCAGATCTCTGTGAGTTCAAGGCCAGCCTGGTCTACATAGTGAGTTCCAGGACAGCTGGGGCTACAGGGAGACCCTGTCTCAAAAAGACCAAAAAAAAATTAGGAAATGAAGTTGGGTGGGTATGCAAGTGGAGTGAATCTGGGAGAGTTAATATGATCAAAATATGAAATCCTCAAAGAATTAATAAAAATATTTTAAAGGACTTATGACACAAGAATTTCCTCTTTAGACTTCATTAAAATAAAATTTAAATAAATCACAATATATTTTGTCAGAATATAGATTATAATTTTATTTTTATTGAAAATTTTTGATTTTTATACAGTATAGCTCGATGGTATTTTGATCCCCTCCTCTAGCTACACCTTCCCCTTATGATGCCACCAAATTTAATGTACTCTCATATATAGAGAGATATAGATAGATGATAGATAGATAGATAGATTGATACATGATAGATAGATAGATAGATAGATAGATAGATAGATAGATAGATAGATAGATGATAGATAATGTGGCCTAAAGAGTCTGATTTGTGTCCCCAAATGTCCTTCAGTGTGGATCCATTCACTGGGCCCTCCAAGAGTTCCATCCTTGTAAGACACTGTCTCTCCTGGCCCCGCAGCCATCAATTGCCAAAAGTTCTTTAAGTTGGGTTAGGATTTTATATCTACTTTGCCATGTCTATGCTGAGATTTTTGTCTGGCTTGAGCTTGCATAGGACTTGTGCATGCTGTCACCATTGCTGTGAGTTCATGTGAGTAACTGATCAGCTGTCTGGAAGACTGTTTCCTTATGGTCATCCACCCCTCTTGGCTCTTACGGTCTTTCTGCCTCCTCTTCCACAATGAGACTGGGTAACTTATAATGAACACAGATTTGTTTGGGTCCTGGTTCTCAAAGCTGGCCAAGTTCAAGATCAAGGAGCCACATCTGGTGGGGCCTTCTTGCTATACCATAATGTGGAGAGGATATAGAGTGGTGAGAGAGCTGAAGGCCAAGTTTGCTTTTATAACAAACCCACTCTTGCAGTAGCGTCAATTCATTCATGAAGATGGAGCCCTTAAAGCTCCTATCTCTTGATGTTCTTACATAAGAATAAGTTGGCAGCACATAAACTTAAGTAGACACATTCAAACTATATAGCAGCCGGCTGACGTGGCTAGTGTGTAGGGAAAACTGATGCTAAACTACAGTAGGGCACAGTGCATGGCTCAGGAGTGTGATCCTAAGCCCATTCTTAAGAGTACTGAGCATTTGGACAGTTACCTCCATTCCTGATGTCTCTGTATAAAATGGAATAACAGTGGTGCAGTGGTGCAGGCTTTGTAAGAATTGTAAGGGTTGAAAAACACAGCCTACATAGACTGCTTGAGAGTGTGGCCTGCACAAAGCCAACTGAGGATAACGTTGGCTGCAAATACCACTTAGATGCATTAGTTACTTTTGCATCACTGTGACCGCAATAGTGGTCAGAAACAACTTAAAGATTTTTTTGGCATATTGTCTCCGGAGGATCCACTCCATCATGGTGGAGAGAGTGGTGGAGCACAGCCGCTCCCATCATGACAGCCAGGAACAGAGACCTGGGAATGCGACTCTCTGCTGGCTTTCTCCTTTGTCCCCCTTTTATACTGTCTGGGCCTCCAGCCCATGGGATGGTACAGCCCACACTCAGAGCAGGTCTTTCCAACCCCAACCCCTGAGTTAATCCTGTCTAGAAAAGTACTCACAACCGTACCCAGGGATACGCCTCCCCAATTTCCTAGGTGATTCTAAACCCAATGAATATTAGGTAATCACACTATGTCATTGCTATAACTAATGAATGGGTCATCCTAGACATATGTTCACTCATTCATGTATTCATCAGGTTTGTAAGCACCTGTGTATGACATTTAAGTCATAAACAGGAAAGATGTGAACCTGCATTAGGTCAAGGTGGTGGCATTGTTCCTCAAAGCTTTCTGAGTGGCTACAGTGGAATATCATTCGTCTATTCCTGGCTAATTCAGGCCTCTTGAGGAGCCTGTGATAGCCAGTTGCTTCTCCTGTAGATTAGCCTGCAGGAGGCACCAGCCCAGCACTGTGTGTAAAGTCTAGTTTCACCTCATAAATTAAGGAAATGTGGGGGCTGGAGAGATGGCTCAGCGGTTAAGAACACTGGTTGTTCTTGCCAAAGACCTGGGTTTGAATCCCGGCATCTACATGGCAGCTAACAACTGCCTGTGGCTCCAGTTCCAGGGGATCCAACAGCCTCTTCTGACCTCCACGGGCATTTCATGACATGGGTGCACTTACCTACATGCAGGCAATACACCCATACACATAAAATTTTTTTTAATTTTTTTAAAAATTAAGGAAATGGGTCTAGTTTACACACTAGTCTTTGCAAGTTTGAGTGGTTTCCTAGGACCCAATTAACTCCAGATCCCTGGTACATTTAGATTTCTGGAAGATTAAGACGTATACTCTGAGTTATGTCAGTCTTCCATTTGTCAAGCCTCCCAGGCGTGGACATTCTGCTTTCTTAGGAGCAGACAACTGAGGCATGGGGGTCAGAGCCCTGTTGTCTAAACCTAAAGACCTCCACCTGACCCACTTCTGCCACATCTAGCCGTCTCACCCTGTACAGGACACTCAGAATGCAGAGCACACACTCCCCCAGGTTGTTGGCAGGAGTCAATAGTCTAACGTATAGCACTAGTATCATGTATAGCACTAGTATAATCACATGCTACATGATGACATCTGCTCAGTGATGGACCGCCTACACAATAGTGGTCCCTCGGTCTTCTTTGTATAGCTACAGAATGAGGAAATTGCTCAATAACACATTTCTCATAACATATTGCCATTGTTAAGTGGCATATGACTATATAGAGAGCCATGGCCACAGGATCCCTTCTGCCTACTTCTAAGCATCCTGGCCTACCAAGGGCAAGAGGTCACAGCGTGAGAACCTGTGGGCCTCTACTGCCAAGGACACTCAAGTACTGATGAGGGCAGGGCTGTAAGACGTGACTGGACCAGTATAGGTGGAATGGTGAACCACCTGATACTGGCACTCAGAGGCCTTGAAGTCTCCCTGGACCAAAATACCTCCACCAGCTACCTACTTATTTTCAGCTTTACTAGAGACTTGACTCATAGGCATATTACATGAGTTAAGGCATGCTTGAACTATTAAGGCAACAGAGTAACTACCAAATATAAGACTAGGAAGAAAGTGATGTAATTCACAGTAAAATCCCTTTCATGGCTTCCCTTGAGCCAATAATAAGACAGCTCTAACATGACTCCCAAATCCCTACATATTCCACCTTACCAACCATTCCCAAGCCTTCCTGTGCCATCCTTTTTGTGCTCCAGCTACATAGCTTTCTTCAGTCCCTTGGATGGAGCCAGCTTTTCTCTTCCTGACACCTTTGCAATGTCACCTGCATTAGTCAGAGTTCTCCAAACAAGCAGAACCAATGGGCTCTATCCAGGTATATGTAGGTATACACATATGCATATGTTGTACATATGTATACATATTATATGTGTTAATATGTGTGTATATATGCATCTGTGTGCCTATAGAGAAATTTATTTTGAGGAATTGGTTCACCCAGTTGTAGGACTGACAAGTTCAAAATCTCTAGGGCAGTAAGGTGACAGATGAGAAAGCCAGGCATGGTTCTATGCTGATGCCTTAAGGCAGAATAATTCCTTCTTCATGGGGAAAACATGTTTCTCTTCTTAAGGACTTCACTTATATTATCAAAGCTAGTAGTTTCTTAAAGTCAATGTTAGCTGGGCACGGCAATGCACACCTTTAATCCCAGCACTTGGGAGGCAGAGCCAAGCTGATCTCTGTGAGTTCAAGGCCAGCCTGGTCTACATAATGAGTTCCAGGCCAGCTGGGGCTACAGAGAGAACCTATCTATCTCAAAAAGACCAAATAATTAAATAAATAAATAAATAAATAAATAAATAAATAAATAAGTAAATAAAGGTAATGTTAATCACATCCACAACGTACTCTCTCAGCAATGTCTACACTGGTGGTTAACCAGTGTACCCAAGCCTCATCAAGTTGATGCACAAACTTAACTATCACACTGTCCTTCTTCCTGGGACTTATCCTGCCTCCTTCACCTGACAAGCACCTTCTTGCCTCATACATCAGTGTGAAGTCACTTCTTCAAGAAAAGCTAGCTTTGCTTTCTCAGTCCATGTAGGTGCCTACGACTGTCTTGTCTCATAGCGCTTTTTATTTTTCCTTGTGTCCACTCATTTTCTCATGCACCCTGCTCCTACTTGTACATATGCTCATTCAGAGCAGGGCCACACAGGTTCTGGTCCCCACAGCAGAGCTGCTCTATAGCTCATAGAACACATCAGACACATCAGAGAAAGGTTGCCTACACCCCTCCCAGATTAGAGCCTGATAAGTGGGCTGTGGGCTGGAGATCACCCCCTGACTTGACAGCCCTGTGCAGAAATCATCCTGTATAGGCAGACAGAAGAGTGCCCAACAGCATGTGAGACAATGCCTTCTATGAAGGATAGAATATGTGTCTCCTCAATACAGTGGTCAAGGATGCTTGGGCTTTACCCCAGGGGACCTCTAATTCAAAGACCTTCAATGGCAGGTGTCAGTCACCAAGGGGACACATCAAAGTCTACTGGAGGGTTATGTGTGCCTTGAAAAAGCTTTGACTCATTATAGTATTCTTCATAGCTTGGGAAAGCATTTAAACCGTGTTAATGACTTAATTCATACTAAGAAAGGTAAATCCTTGGCACAAACCCTACTAAGAGTATCAGCGATTAATAAGACATTCCTATATCCTCATCATCCTTTAGAAGCCCAGCTGGCACTGTGGGTAGCCTCAGCTGCAACCACACTGTTCCCTTGGGCATGAGCATGCCAGGCTTTAGTTAGGCTCTCACCATTGGCAAATGCAGCCAGCTTCGGGATTACCACTTGGGCCTATCTTTCACCAGAGTGAAGCTCTTTTGAAGCCCAACCAGTTCCCTAAACAAATAGAAACTGGCTTTGTAGATGAGGGTCAGGTTGTTCTGGAATTGGTCTTGAGAATGTTAGAAAGGCCATGGTCCTGAGAAAAGTATGATCCCAGGGAGGCAATGGTTTGAAAGAGGCAAGAAACAACCAGAACATCAACATTTGCTGAATCCTTGTTGGATTCATAGATTAACCATTCTTTGTACCCATGTATGGGTCAGGCACTGGACAAGGCAAAGAAAACTGCCCAGAGCCAGTCAGAGGGCCTACAAGAAGGATTGCTGCAGGGATGGAAGGGAAGTGACCCCTTCGGATGTGCTTCTACTTCAGCTCAGGTTAACTCCCCTCTTCCCCCATGGGCTGGCTGTCCTAGGCTAAATCTCATTTTGTCTCCTCTACCCCCAGGGCCTTGGTGAGGCTGGAATGTTTCTGGGGTCTTCTGTGTTCTTTGCCATTGCTGATGCTGTGGATGCAGCTCGCAAGGAGAGGGGCTTGCCCCCAGTTTGGGTGATGAACAGCCCTGCCACACCGGAGCTGATTCGTATGTCCCGTGTGGACCAGTTTACAGACCAGGTATGAGACTCCTCCATCTTGTCTGTGAATATCTGCAACCCCTCCATGATTCTCAGTGCTTGAAGGGACAGAGGACACGTGTCAGCTCAAGAGTAAAGTCACAACCCCATAAGCCTTCATGTGAAAAACAGAAGTAAAATTGTAAATTTTCAAATAGGAAGCTAAGGGATTTTTTTATTTATCAAAGGGAATGTGGGTTTTCAAGGGCTAAGAAATGGTCTTTCCCATCTGGGTCCTGAAAGGGCTGCAGTAGACACAGCACCTTCAGCCTCAGTCCTCCTCGTCTTCCACTCAGACGCAGGAGAGGGACTGCACAACATCACTTCCTAAGTACGGCACGGTACTGTAGCCATGAGCCACATGTGGTCACTGAGCCCGGAAACAAGCCTATCCACAGTGAGATGCACTCTTAAGTGCTGAATATACACTGCATTTTAAAGACTGGTTGCTGAAAAAAATAATGTAAAATGCTTTGTTAGTAATTTTACATTAAAATAGGAAAAATAATTTTACATTAATAAGATGATAAAATGATAATATTTTGGTATGTTGGGTTGAAGTCAACTGTGATTAAAATTAACTTTGTATATGTATCCTCCAGTGACCTAAGGTTTTCCAATTAAGCCTCCACACACATGTAAAAATTCTACTCCAGTTTCCACCCCAACACTGGGGACCAACCTTCCAATGCATGAAACTTTGGGAAACAGACCACATGCAAATCATACAACAGATTTATTTTTTTAACATGGCTTCTAGAAATTGTAAGAACACGTGTGGCTCCCACCCATGGCTTGAATCACCTTTCTATGGGGACTGAGGCTGCTGCTGTGCACAGCCCCTTTTGCACCCAGGCTTGAGCAAAAAAGACAAGACTTAGAGACGTTGGCAGGTGGAGTGATTTGGAGGCTGGAACGAGCCAAGGCAGGAGCTCAAGCTTTTTTTTCTTTTTTTATTGAATTTTTATCGTTTTCACACAATGTAGTTCGATGGTATTTCGATCCCTTCCCCTACCCGCACCTCCCCTTATTGCCCCCCCCCAATTTAATGTACTCTATTATATATCCAATAAGGCCTATAGAGTCTAATTTGTGTCTCCAAATGTCCTTAAGTGTGGGTCCATCCACTGGAGCCTGGTTAAACTACCAAGAGTCCCATGCTTGAAGGAGACTGTCTCTGCCCCTCCCAGTAGCCATCCAACCGATGGTTGCCACATTTTCCTTAGGTGGGGTTGAAGCTTCTTACTCACTTCCTGATATCTATGCTTGGATTTTTTCTGGCTTGAGTTTGCATGGGACTTGTGCATGCTGTCACCGTTACTGTGAGTTCATATGAGTAACTGACCAGCTGTGGGAAAACTGTTTCCTTGTGGTCATCCACCTCCTCTGGCTCTTACAATCTTCCTGCCTCCCTCTTCTTCAATGATCTCTGAGCCTTGGGGGACAGAAGTTTGATATAGGTGTCCTATTAAGTGAAAGAGCTCAAACTTTTAATTGCTTAAAAAAGAAACTTTTATAAGGTCCAGAATTCCAAGTACATGCCAAGAAAGAAAATGGGAAAGGAGAGGCAATTTCTTAAACTGCTTTCATCCTTCAAGTATCCTTCCTCCCTGAACCCTCCCCGTGACCCCAGCCCAGTGGACCAGGCCACAGTCTGTCTGCCTTGCTATCATTTCATTTGTCTCCTGGACAACTCCCTACCCCTATTTACCTGTTTGGCTCAGCTCAACAGGTATATTCTATATACTCCACTATATGCAGCAAGGCATTAAGATGGGCTGATGGCCAGGCCTGGTGCATACCTTTAATCCCCACACTCAAGAGGCAGCGGCCGGCCTCTCTGTGAGTTCAAGGTCAGCCTGGTCTATAAAGCGAGTTCCAGGCCAACCAGAACCAGCAGTAAACAGTGAAACTTACCTCAAAAAAAAAAAAAAAAGACGGGCTGAGGGAGAATCACAGTAAATAATGCACGTTCATACTCCCAAAAAGTCTGAAGTCTAGCGTGAGGCAGACACACGGAATGGGGGTATGACTGTACAAATCTTCCAATGCTGCTCACTGAGGTGGTGTGAGAAACTGTGAACTGTCTACTCATCCACAGTATTTTCTAGTCCTTTCTTCCCAACTGGATCACAGGCTTCTCTGGAGCAAATGACATGTTCTATTTTTCTTTCTTCCATTATTGAAGTTTATAAAATGCTGACAAACTGGAAAAGATTGGAATGGTGCACCAGCTTTGAAATCAGGTGACTGGTTCAAATCCTAGCTCAGCCACACACTATATCTTCAAAATAGAGAAAAGTCTTACCTGTGACCAAATGTATATGAAATGAACTTGAGTCTAAATGGGATTAGCATTCTAGTTGCACAGATTATCAGCTGAACAAATGCTTGTAAAGACTGTTATATGAACAATTTCTTATTGTGCCCATTAGGGCTCAGACTTCCAGTCTTACGGTTGTCTTTTTGCTTGTTTTTTGGAGTTTGTTTTGTTTTGTTTTGTTCTTTCCTTAAACTCAACACCATAATGGAGAACTGATCAAAGAAGAGTCTTGACTGAGTCACAGTAACACACAAGGACAGGTGTCTAGGTTTGGCAAGGGTGCTATAAACATGGACACATTATCCCAGTACAGTATCAGCTGAAACTTCCCTAAACTATCAGGCCTGTACAAACTTCATTTGATTAAATAATAAAGCATTCAAAATGCATGTGGAAGACATTTTAGCACAGACTATACTAAGGGTATACTAAGGCAATCGTAGTTTATTATGGGATATGTGTATGCATATGTGTGTCCACGCTTTTGTCTGTGTGTGTATGTGTTTAAACTGTTAGAGTCATTCCTCCCCAAAAGTCAAAACAAAAGAAAGCTGAGCACAGTGAGATGCACAGTCACATATTTATTCAACAATTTTTTTTTATGGAACGCTTAAAAAACTTTGGTCAGACACTTACAAAAGTAAGTAGAATAAGGGCTCCACTTCATGGAACTTATAGCTTAATGATAAAGAATCTGAAAATTAAAGTGATACCAATAGAAAATACCAGACCAAACAAGTGTAAGTGAAGTCCTAGGGAAGGTGTCAAGAAGAGAGCATTCAGTTAATGGATGAGAGCAAAAGGAATTCCAGGTGGAGAGAAATTTAAGGCAAAGAAGAATCGGGGGCAGAAAAGCATCAGGTATGTCTTAAAACACAGATAATCTGGGTTGCCTGGAGGACAGACTGTGCAGAAGAAAATCTAGAGAGTAAACTGGAACACTAACCAGAGCTAGATCAGTCACCAATGTAAATGTAAATGCATTTTATCCTGCACAGCAGGAAAACCTTTGAAGGTAATGGATCATAGGAATGATGTAACTGGGAAGAGTCATCCAATAGATGTTATAACATGACTTAGCTTGAGAGAGGGCAGTTGGAAAGCTACTGTGATGGTGGCAAAGGCTTGAGCAAAAAGCCGCCAAAACAAGAAGCCCAGTTTTAAATGTTCCAAAAATCATCTGGGAAAAAATGACTGGGTTTTATGAGTGAGGCCTTCCTTTTAAATGCCACTTTTTTAAAATTTAATAACCATATGATTAGAAGAAGCATTTCATTACAGCTTTAACATATTCAGTAACAATTTCCAGAGCCAGGATACATCTCTTTCAAAAGTGGCTGTAAATTTTTAGGTTCACAGCTGAATTAATTCAGTTATACAATACTGAAGTCAGTTTAAACCCTGTAAGACATAAAACAAAAAAAATCAACAAATTAAAAAGAAAAGACTTATATTTGAGGAGGAAGCATAAAATTTTACTTCATGTTAATTAGTACAGGTGATGAACATTACCATTGAAATCTATCTGATGACTTTTTATCCATACTCAAGTGCCAAGGATCCGAGTGTAACCAAATGTGACTGGTAATAATCAGATACATAGAGATTAAAGACACATGTACAAACATCTAAGTGTTGGTAACATTAAAAATGTAGGAAACAGCCGGGTGTGGTGGCACATGCCTTTAATCCCAGCACTTGGGAGAGAGGCAGGCAGATCTTTGTGAGTTTGAGGACAGCCTGGTCTACATAGTGAGTTCCAGGACAGCTGGGGCTACAAGGAGACCCTGTCTCAAAAAGACAAAAAAAAAAAATGTAGGAAACAGCATCTTTTAAAATGAAATGGAGATCTTCTTTAAAGGGTAAATCCCACTTTTAAACGGGTTTTACATGTTTCTCAAGCAATCACAGTACAGAAGCCTATGACTGTGGCTCACTCTGACCCTGTTCTCTATTGCTTTTCTGTTTCAATTTTGGTGAAAACTTACTTCCCACTTCAAGAATTTTAGGTTCTGAGCCAGTTACAGTTTATCTAGAAAATATTAATAATGTCAAAAGACTCAGTAGATTGAACATACAGAAACATTTTCAAATGTATTTTCCATTATTTAAATATGTTGATTCCCTATGTTTGCTGTAGTATTAAAAATAACCCACACCTCTTCAGTTTCTTTTCAGCTGAATAAGTAGTGTGTGTGTGTGTGTGTGTGTGTCTGTGTGTGTGTCTGTGTGGGTGGGTGTATGTGTGGGGGTGTGGGTGTGTGTGGGTGTGTGTGTGTATCTGTGTGTGAGAGAGTGTGTGTGTGTGTGTGTGTGTGTGTTGTCATCTCTGTTTTATTATGTCAAAGAATTAGATTTTTTTATTTAGCCAAAATTACTGAATTCCTGGTTGGAAAAAAAACATAAGCTTATAAAAATTAAGCAAATAATGTTTTTGAATAAATGTCTTTTGGAAAAAGAAACTATTTTGCCACCAATTAGCCATATGACTAGTTTTAAGTGGGTTTTTTTTTTTTCTGTTTTTAAACCTTAATCTTTTTTTGACTTTTTCTTTTAGGTTCCGTGAATGGATTCTAAATGCTGTAAGCCTTGGTCCATCCCTGTTGCCTAATGATTAGTGTTCAAGAACGGAAGAGGATATTCTGGTGAATTTAAGGACTTAACAGGTCATCATTATAATGATTATCTGAAACACATAGAAAAGTGAGGCAACTCTTAAATTTTCATGTTTTATATTTACAAATATCTTGTCAGCCCAATCATATGTACTATAAGGAATGGTGTTTGTAGAACTTCACAGAAGAAATGTTTAAATCAATGTAATCAACATACATTTTCCATTGTGTGAGGAATTTCTGTGCCGATTCAGTACAAAGAACGAATGGCCATATGTTCCTATGCTGAAGAAAAACAATAGAAACAAGATTTTGTAGTTGTTTGGCTATAGTTTGTGACATTCCTTCCTTAAGATGCTATGCCTAAAATGGTTTCCTTTTATTTATCACTAATGTGTATTAAATAATGGCACATAAGAAGCTATAATATGTGGTTCATTTGCTTACTTTAATGCTCAAGTTTGTTAGAAATATACTTGACTTTTTCTAAGACTCTCAGATATCAACAAGCTGTTGAATAAGGTAGAGTTGCCCCTAGGATGAGTTGAAAGGGGACACTTTGAGAAAACTGCGAAAGCAGCTCCATAAAATGATAGAGATTCTTGCCGTGATGCCAACGCAATGTTGAGCATAGGTCCACTCACTGGACTCTTGCCCCATCTCTGTGTTCAAAATGAATAATGCTTGTATCTGATTTACCCAAAGTAAATGCTGTTGAAGTGAAATTAGCCAAATATCTGCAATCAATATGCCTATGAATTAGGTCCAAAAGACAAACACTCAGTGTCCCTTTCAGAACACATTCAAAAGTTGTCCAGTCTGGACTACTCTAACATTGGTTCTAACATACGAACAACACTAAAAGCAGACTCCTTTTGTCTCATTTTTATGGATACAAACATTTTAGTAGCCGAAACTTTCAACAAGACAATTTTACACATGGCATCACTTAGTAAGTCCTTTCGACCCAACGTCTTATTTGGATTCCTGTTCGCTCCTTCTCACCTTTCCCTTTTTGAGTGCCTCTCCCTGCTACATGTGCCAATTGCAACACAGAACAGCTTGTGTGAAGGTCAAGTGAAGAAACTAAAACGTGGCAAACGAAGCAAAACTGGGAAATTAGAAAAGAAGTTTGTGCACTGCTCCTAGAACTTCTCACTGGAACCATAGCAATGAAAACAACATAGGCACAACCAATATGGCCATGTCACTTTCCAGCTGATAAAGCATTTCACATCCTCCACTCCCCTGGAATCTCACCACACCCTGCCTGTTTGCTTTGGTCTTCTTAATCTTGCTCTGTAGCTTTTATGATTAAAATAATTACTAAATGTAGTTGTCAATTTCTTGAAGACAGGAACTGTGTCATTAGAATTTCATGAATGTACACACATACATACAAACCACATAGAAATAACATCATTCAATTAACTGACAAGAGGTTAAGAGCTCCAAATCCAAAGTGTCTGTAGTTGATGGTGAAGAGGCTCTCAAGGCTGAAAGGAGACCAAGACACCATCAGAGAGGACCAGAAAAATCCCCCAAGGAAGGGATTCAGATGGGGGGACTAGGCAAAGCCTACCCTAGGAACCGCTTAAGCAGGATCATCTAAACCATAGTGCTTCACACCCTGTATATACGTGCATTCAATATTTTTTAAGATTCATTTTATTGTCCATTATCTGCATGGGGGAAGGATATGTGCACGTGAGTGCAGGTGCCTGCTGAGGCCAGTAGCATTAGATCCCCCTGGAGCTGGAGTTGCAGGCAGTTGTGAGCCACCTATGATAGATGCTAGGGAGTGAACGCAGGTCCTCTACAAGAGCAGTGTGTACTCTTAACTGCTAAGCCATTTCTCCAGCCCCAGTGTCTTCATTGTTTTAGTGCCTGTGTTGCTTCTCATGTGAGCTATGATACAGAATGATTTTTCCCACTGAAGGGCATTTGTCCTATTACAAATTTGGTATGATATGGGATTCAATTCTTTAGGAATAAAGTTGGATAAAAAGACTGACCCTGAATCAACATTATGTCTTTTTCTAAATACTTTTCTGCTTTTGTCTTTAGGAATGTAAGAATGTATCTGTTCCTCCTGATTTCTCTCTCTCTCTCTCTCTCTCTCTCTCTCTCTCTCTCTCTCTCTCTCTCTCTCTCTCTCATTCTCTATCTCTCTTTT
>NW_008329141.1:350716-414937 GCF_000622305.1 Nannospalax galili | reverse complement strand
TCTCTCTCTCTCTCTCTCTCTCTCTCTCTCTCTCTCTCTCTCTCTGACAGAGTCTCCCTTTCTCAAAAAAAAATTTCATTCTGATCATTCCGGTTTAAAGCTATTAAATTTCACCTAAAATATGTTAGCTAGCTAAATCTCATAGATTTCTGATACGTAAGCTTTTTTCTGTCTTCTGTTTGTTTGGTTTTGTTTTAGCACAGGATCTTACTATATAGCCCAAAGTAGCCTTGAACTGGAACACCTTCCTTCTTGGCCTTCTCAGCGCTGGGATTACAGACATGCACCACCAAGCACACCTGTATCATTTATTTTTCTATAATCTATACTTTCTGTTTTTATTACTTCTTTGAGCCTTAATATGTAGAAATTTTATCTAAAATAATTTATTTTATGTGTATGAGGGTTTTGCTTGTACATATATAAATGTACAACATGGGTGCAATGCCCATGGAGGCCAGAGCTGTGGCTATATATCTTTTGTTTTTTAACATTAATTTCTAGTGTGGTTGCATTGTAATCGCAAAGAATTGTTTCAAACAGAAAATTAAATAAGGAATAAACCAGGGTGAAAAAATAAGCATAAGATAGAACATTAAAGAGTAAAGGAATACAATGAAAGGCATCAGTGCAAAGGAAGAGAGAGACTGGAAAGATGGCTCAATGGGTAAAAGCACTGACTGCTCTTACAGAGGACCTGGGTTTGGTTCCCAACACCCACATGGCTGCTAACAGTTGTCCATAATGCCAGTTCCAGGGCATCTGACACCCTGTTCTGGCCTCCAAGGGCATTGCACACATGTGGTGTGTTTATATACGCACAGGCAAAACCCTCATACACATAAAATAAAAATAAATAAATTAAAAAATTATTCTAAGAGGAAGCAAAAGGATCCAGTGGCTGGAAGGGGAGAGGACTGAGTCATGGGTTATTGGCCTGGCAGAAGGCGTGGATTGTTAACAGGGCACAAATGTGCAAGAGACCAGAAAGACCAGGAGAGGAAATGAGCAGCAAAGACTTCCGCGAAGGGCCAGCTACTCCTTGGTTTAAACTGTTCTGGTGGTTCAAGTGCTTGATTTAAGCCTGAATCATCTTTTTCCTGTGCCATTCCTCAATCCTTTGGTTTCTTGGGTAAATTTAATCATGTCTATATTCTTCTGTTAAATTGAAGGAATAGATTTCAGCAAAGGAAAAGTATCAGAAGCCCCAACTGAGCAATCTGCCCCACTCAATCGAGTCCCTACAATGGCCAGTTGTTGTGCTGTGTGATAAATAAAAAAAGTTGTAGGGCATGGTGGTACACACCTTTAATTCCAGCACTCCGAGGCAGAGGCAGGCAGATCTCTGTGAGTTTGAGGCCAGCCCAGTCTATGTAGTGAGTTCCAAGGCTGCCAGGACTACATAGTGAGACTCTGTCTCAAAACAGCAATCATCATCATCATCACCATCATCATCATCATAACTAAATACAAAAGAGGTGTCAGCTTCTGAACATCTTATTTACAGCCCACCTATGTTTGTCAGTCCATGCCCTGCTGAGTAGGAAACATCTGTTCCTGCTTAAGAAAGAGTGAATGACCAACAAGGTAGCAACTACTCCCTAGTCAGAAGACAATTCCATATGCTCACCACCATTATCTACCTATAACACCGTGATGGCCAGGGAGGAGAGATGATGGGCTCCCTGAGTCACGAGCCAGAAATTTTCTTCAATGGGGAAATTGATAAATGAAGTTGCCCAGAAATCTCAAGGCACTCACCAATCCCCAAGGGGTCCTTGGTATGTAACAGCCACCAGTCAAGACTTTGGAGCTAAGCTACCAGGGTTTGAGTCCTGCCTGTATTACTAGAGTGTGACCTTGGGCAAGTTGCTTAAACTCTGCATGCCTCGGTTTACCTGATCTGTAGATGAGGATGATATTAGTACCTGCCTCATTAATTTGTTTTGAGAATTAAGTGAGCTAATGCCTAAACAGTGCCTGGTGCATAAGCACATGAAGAAAACAAACTCTACTGCTGTTACAGGCATCCTTATCAATGCAGAGGGCACAGATGCAGGATGCTCAAGTTACGTTCAGCTAAGCATCACACAATCCTTTTGATTAAAAAGTAAAATGGTCATCCATAAACGTGCAAAGTAAATTGGAGAGAAACCAAGACTTCAGTAGAAACCAATGGATAGCAATCTCCTGCTTCAAGATTCTTCAGCCAGTGAGTGCATAAGCAAAAGCTAAGGGCTGTGAGGAGTTTGGGAGCCCTGGAGCAAATGGGAGTGCCTCACAGCAGACACTCAGAAAAACATGGACTACCCAGGAGAAAAATATTGATAGTAAAACATCATAAAATCTTCATCATAAAGATCTCATTATAACATGAATTCAGTCATTGATTTCTAAAGACATTCTTTTGTCTGTAATTTATAAATTCATAAGTGAGATATTTATAAAGTCATAAAGGAGGCATTGTTTTGGTCACTGGAGATACATGATGAATCAGGTAGATGAAGCCCGTGTCCCAGAAGAGTTGATGAGCTAATAGGAGAGACTATTACACAGTCACACCAATGTCACTGCAAGCTTTGTCAACTTCTAGGAAGGAAAAAATAAAGGGGTTAGTGAAAATAATGGCAGAGGACTTTCAGATTTGGGGGTCAGAGACAAGCTCTTTGGGAAGGATGGGAGGGCACTGGCCTGGGGGAAGCTACAGCAGATGATGCCAAGGAACAGCTCAAGGCTCATCGGCAGGAGATGTAGGTGTGGTACATGTTCTGAGAAGCCAGTGCTGAGAGCATGAGTAGCAGAATGGAAAGCCAGCTTATGCAGGAACAAAGCCAAACCCTGTGGCTAATCACAGAAGGGATTTAGGTACCTGAGCAGGTTTTTAAAGGATTACCCCCAATAACTGTGGGAAATTAGTATTAAGGACTAGCAAGGATTGTATCCATCAAGGAGTCTTACAGCCCAGCTATCACAGGGTCAGATCACAGTTAGCACAACCAAAAACAAAGACCCCCTTGCCATATCAGTCTTAAAAGACTTATGACTCTCTAGGTGTCCCACAAGTACAATGGCACCCAAACCAAAGTACGCTCCTTTGGCAGTAAACCATTCATTTGAATTCAACTTCCTTAAATCAAGAGGACTCAAGAATCACACCCAACCACATGTAACTTTGTGAAAAGAATGAATGGGTTTAACCTTATGAAATAGAAGCTGGGGATGTGCCACTGAAACTATGAAACAATTAGTGGTGCTGAAGGGCCTCTTGAAGTTGGGACAATTGGGCAATAAAAGAACTGGGCAGGTGACAAATTGCTGTAGCAATTTTATGTCAAGTAAAGCTGAGGATTTGGTCTTAAGCCTATGGATAAACAACACTGCAAGTATTTCACCATTGAATTAAGCCTCCTCCAATTATGGCTGGCCCTGAAGCTGAAGGAGGCAGCAGGATTTGGCCTGTTTAGAGGACAATTAAGACAGAAGACAGAAGGCTGTGCTGTTACCATCTTAGGCCCTTAACACTTCTGATTTTAAGGGTTCCTAACTCACCCCTCCCCTCACACCCTAAATATTTGATCTTGTGGCTCCATTGGTACAAAGCAAATGTAGTCCAGGCAAGTTTACAGTCACCATTTTCTGTTGACTTTAAGGGCTGGGAAAACATTTGCATGGACCCGAAAAGTGAGTGTGTCCACCCTGCAGAGGGCTGACAGGAATTGCAGTGGGGATCTGGAGAGAGGAAATGGGGACCCCACTAACTGTGAAGTCACTTCACTGGGCCAACTCTATTTTTAAAAAGGCAGTTGGCCCTCAAACAAGCACCCTGGAGCCCCAAGTATTCTGGCCTCGGGTGGCCCAGATTCACGCACCTACAGAGTCTTGTTCTTTCTAATTTGTATATGGAGCTGTGCCAAGACAATAGCTTAGAAGCCCAAACTGTTGTCACCACGTTTTCCAGTCCCTACATTTCTTCAAGAATGCTCCTTGAAATTTAATATATCATTCATTACAACATTCTTAAAACCACCTGTTCCCTCTTAATGCTCTCAAGCCCTGCAGCTGAACTTTCTCAAAATACCCACCAACCCAGTTAATCTCGACTTTCTTGAGTTTCCTCTCCACACATCCCCCAGAATGCTCTCAGCACAGGAAGGCAGAGCAGCAGTCTAGGGAGATGAAGTAATTCCCAGTGAAAGTGCACAAGAGGAGGGAGGCTGAGGGTGCACCCAGGTACTCAGTCTGTCCTGTCACAACTGCAAAAGCTAAGAACCTTAAAAAAGAGCCTTTAGGGCAGGGGGATTTTGAGACAGGTTCTCTCTGTAGCCCCAGCTTGCCTGGAACTTGTTATGTAGACCAACCAGACTGGCCTAGCTCACACAGAGATCCACCTGCCTTTGCATCCTGAGTGCTGGAATTAAAGGCACATACCACCATACCTGACCATTTTTTAATAAGTGTTTTTATTTTTTTGAGAAATTCATACAATGTATTTTGATCATATTCACTCCAGGGTCCTCCCTTAACACTTCCCAGATCCACCCCCACCACTCTACCCTACCTCAACTTTGGGTCTTCTTTTTTTTTTTTTTTTTTTAATTTCATAGCCCTTCATCTCCAATTTGTCCTTTTAAATGTGGGGCCACCCACTGGAGCCTGGTTGACCTACTAGAAGCCACACCCTTAAAGTGCCAAATAAGAAGCCCCGTGCCAAGTGTAGTACACCTCCCCTCAAGTTTTTGGTCAGAGGTGTCCCTGAGACCCCACCCAAAAAATACACACTATTGCCATTGCTCTTGGTTGCCCAGTAAAACTTGATGGTAAGACTCTATTGCTGAAGAAAGCACATGCATTAGTCACAGGACACAGAGAAATCAAGTCAGTACTGTTCAGGAAGCTTCAGCCCTGATGGCTAGCTCTCATAGTACTAGACGATACTATGTAGGTTGCTGGGGCGGCAGGGAGTCATCAACAGTCTTACTGAGCTGTGAACCCTGTGAACTGCAATAATGACCAGCATAGTAAGATATGCCTGTGGGTGTAGTAGGGGCATGAGTGTTATAGGAGTACCCAACTGCTTCCTGATTGGATTTAAGGTCTACTACACAGGAACATATGCCTGGTACTGCAAATTTGGCCAAGAACCATGACTGGAGAGCTCACAGCCTCCACAGGTGAACCTACTACTATTATTTTACTAAGTGGACACAGTCTCCAACTGCCCTCTAAAATCGTATCTCTCTGCCCATAGATTAGTACAGCTCTCAGACTTCATCGGAGAAATTTCTTTGTATAGTAGATAGGGTTAACACAGAAACTTACAGCTGGCAAAGAATGTATGACTGGAATGCTCAGGCACAAATGAGACATCTATATCACACCCTTCCCCAAGGTTCAAGGACCATTGCAAAGGAGGGGGCAGAAAGACTGTAAGAGCCGGGGCTCAGGAAAGACTGGAGTCTGTTTTTACTGCAGAGACACAACTATTCACAGTGATGAAAATAAGTGACTACTAATACTCAACCCAAATGAGACATCTGTATCAACTCCCCCAAGGCTTAGAACACCACTAAAGAGGGAACAAAAAGAAAGTAAGAGCTGGAGCAGGATGTGAAGTGTGTAGAACACTGACACCGCTGTTTCACTCTTAAGCCCTCACAGTAACTGTGGTAACAGCATAAAACCGGCACAAAATTAGGCCTGTCAACATTCTACCATGGAGGGAGGAGGGACTCCCAAGGCTTTGGCTTTTCCTTGAGGTTTTATAGACAGTTAAAGGTTTCTAGGGGAGATAGAGAAATTTTCTTCATTAGTGTATCCACTGCTAATTTGCCTATGCTTCTGTAAATAACTATAACTCTAATTGAACTGGGGGGGGGGAGAGAGAGGAGAAATTATTCTGTTACAGACACTGTAAGAAACACCCTTTGTTGAATCAGGCAGTTTGAGGAGCTGTCAGAGAGGTAGGACCATAGAGGAGCAGGCAAAGTTCTAGGAGCATCCACATTGCTGCTTGGGCCCCACATACCCAGGAGAGCTGGGAGAGGATCCCACAGTAGAGTAGAGAAGAGCAGGGCCATTCTACCCAGCTCTTCAGCCCTCCATGTGGAGAATCATTCTTTTCCCAGGCTAGGCAACTGCCTGGAGGAGAATGCAAGAGAACTCTCTACGCAGTTGACAGCAGAACTGGAGGTTCCATTCTTATAGATAAAGTGGAATCAAGAAGCACAAAAATCAAGTACGTATTGTAAGGTATATACAAAAGCTATGAAAAAGTATTAGTTAAGGAAAGCAATACCCCTCAGATAATTCTGTCTCCAGAAATTTTGTTTCTACCCGTGTGACCTTTGTCTACTGATTTCAGACTCAGAGGGTAGACCTATACTGAGGTCTCCAGGTTCCAAGACTGCCAAGTTCCCAGCATGGAGAGGATAGCTCCCCCACCTGGACAGGGCAACAAGATTCAAGCCCACTGGTAATGCAGGAGCTCAGGAAATTCTCTAAGTTCAAGGGATAATTGCAGATTTCGAATGCTAGGAGTAACCAGGGCATTATTGTTATTACAAGCTTGAACAAAGAGCCCTAGGGTTCAGGCCGGGCACTGTACCATTCCATCTCCCAGCACAGCTGGTGTTCTATAGATATGTGTTTCTGTTCACCAGGGAGGCATCAATACTCCATCTGTTTGAAAGCATCATGGAAACTACCTGGCCTCAAAACTTTCAGTGCATTTCAGCAGGGTCATGTCATGTCCTTCCAGAAACTGTGCTTCATCATTGGCAAATCTGAGCTAACCCAGCCAGTGACTGGGCACATCCAGGGTCAGACCTTCTGATTTTAGAAAACTTGATGGGTAAGAACTGAGGGATAGATTGCCCTGATGTTTAAAAAGCTGCAATAGTTTCTTTTTCATGTGCCACAGAAACCTTATTACTCTGTTATAGTAAATGGTTCTAGAACCCCAGGGAAACTGAGAATCACTCTCTGTCTCACCAAGTGGTTAAGGAAACACATCATGTGAAATTATAAGCAGGAATTTCAGCGCACACAGGCACGGGCATGCAACCCACATGTAACTATCTTTCTCAGAGCACCTCTGACTTTTCCTTTATAAAATCTGGATTCTGTTCCATTTCAAAGGTTACCATAAAAATTAAATGAAGCAACATAAGAAGACATTTGTCTTAGCATATACATGAATGCTAAATAAAGGTTAGTTACTATACAGATTTAAGTGCAAACACACATGCATTTAAATTCCACCTCAAACCCCATTCTGCCAGGCGGCAGAAACTCAGTTCTACTCAACTGGAAGCAAAATAAAGATCCCGAGTCTGCCACAGGACCATGCCAGGGGGAGAGGACATCCGCCTGAGGCCCCTGCCCAGCAGTGTTCCCACTTCATTCCTGGTGTTACTGCCAAGGGTGTCAAAGGCCTGTTTGGAAATACAGCCTGAGCTTTCTCTCCCGAGGCCTTCCTCTAAAGGCAGAAGGTGTGGACCACCCTCCTGGCACTCACAGGGTGAGCAAGGCAGTTGCAAGGGAAGTATGTTACCTAGCAATTCACAATGTTCTCCTGCCATGACCAAAATAGAGCTTTTTCCTTACTATGCCAAAATTCTCATGAAGTTTATCCTTATACCACTGATAAATTAATGATTATTAAATTGACATCTTCCATCTAGAGTCCTCAACTGACCTCTAGATTCCTGTATTCAACAACAGGTGCACTTGGAACTCAGGAAGACAACTTAAACTGTATGGATCCAAGAGAGGATTTATGATTCCCACCTCTGAATCCCAGTGCTCTGTCCCCCATCTTCCCATTTCAATAATAGGCACTATACTTCACCCAGCTGCCCATTCCAGCAGCCTAGGACTCATCGAGTCCTCTCTTCCTTTCACCCCATTCTCAACTCTGTCAACTGGTCTAATTGGATGTGCCTCCAAATTTCATACCAAAGATATTCTTTTCTCTCTGTCCTGATGGCACCCTCTCACACACTAGTCTAAACCGTGTCCACGCTAGACTGGGATACACAGAAATGACTTCAGATCTGTCTCCGTAACACTAGCAATAATTCTTTCTTTATACAATAGAATTATAGAATTTTCCTTTTAAAGTTTTTTTCAATTTTTATTTCTGCGTATGTATGTCTATGTATATGCTGTCTGTGTACCAGTGCTCGTGGAAGCCAGAAGAGAGCATCAGATCCCCTGGAGCTGAAGGTAGTTATAGATGATTGTGAACCACAGGATGTGGGCACTAGAATTCAAACTCAGGTCCTCTGGAAGAACAGCAAGCCCTTTTTAACTGCTGAGCCAACTCTCCAGCTCCAAATTTTCTTTGGAGGGTCTCGTGTATCCTAGGCTAACCTGGAACTCACTATGTAGCAGAGGATGACCTTGAACTTCTGGTCTTCCTGTCATCACCTCCTAAGTGCTAGAATTACAGGCCTGTGTCACCACACCTGGTTTATGCAGTGCTAGGGAGCGAACCCAGGGCTTCATACATGTTAGGCAAGCACTCTACCAACTGAGCCACGGCCACAGAATGGTCAAATTCACGTCACACTACATTGTATCCGACATCAAAACTTTCTGGGGCTTTTCCTTCCCACCTAGTCCCAAGCCCTTTGCCTCACCCTGCTCCCTACACTTGCCCATGCTGCCCTTCTTTCTGCTCCTTTAAGACGTCATTTCACATCTTCCTTGGAGGCCCCTGTACGTGCTCTTCTCCCATGCCTTCTCTTGGCGAGCTTCACTTTAAGGCTGCTCAGACACACTCTAGCACCTGCCACCTGAAACTAAGGAAACTCACCCAGTCTCTTCACCGTGCCACCTTACCTGTTTGTCACATTACTTTCCATTTCCCGAAGTTACCCTTTCTCAAGCTTCAAAACCCTGTACAGACAGGCAAGGGGCATTGTGGAGATGAAGCTGGAAACAGCTGAGGTGACAGGTAGAAGAGAGTACAGACAGGCAGTGAGGTCAGAACTGTGGACCTGAAGGAAGACTGGAATGGAATCCCACCCCAGACCTGGAGCTCTTGCTCTACTTAAAACAGAAAGCAAACAAGGCAGCTTTGAATACCCAACAGCCACTTGACAACCCTATTTGTATATTTTTTAAAGCATCTCCAACTTAGTCTTTGCACATAGGACTTGAAAGTCTCATTTACCCAGTCTCTGGCCTCTACAGCTGGCTCCCTTCTCTCACACACATATACCACTTCCAACCTGTGGGACATCTGCTCCCCACCACTTTCACCCAGTCCGCACATATGACTCTCTTGACTGCACCACTGTCATAACTTATAACTCTGGCTCACCCTTGGCCCAAGCGTTTCACTCTCCATAGCAATCTTGTAAACTCTGAAATATAATCTATCACCCCCTGCTCAAACCCATAGTGATCTCTCAGCCTACTAGGAGTCTCAGGGGGCCCCTCCAGGTGACTCCAGTGCCCTACAGAGCCTGGCACAACTGCTCCTGAGCCTTGTTCCTGGTCAGGCTTCCACTTCATCCCAGAAAGGCTAAAGCTGCAGCAGACCCCAGGATGATACTGCTGCTCTTTGAGAAAATCACTTAAAATCTCAGTGCTGCAGTTTCCTCATTTGTGATGTGAGATGAGGATGAGACCAGTGATTATAAGGAGGAGGGGGGATGCTTTCCTGAGATGATGCAGGATGAAAGAATTCCCAGCCCATCAGAACCGCCTCCAGCTCAGCTCCCAGCAAGCCTGTATGCATATTAGGGATGGCAAATAACTCGGTGTCTAGAGTGTTGCATGGGATTCAATTTCTTAAACCTTTAAATATGAGAAAGTGAGGACAAGTGTACAGAAAAAAAAGGAAAAGAAAAGAGAATATACTGGATATGGTGGCACACGCCTTTAATCCCAGCACTCTGGGGGCAGAGGCAGGCGAATCTCTGTGAATTCAAGTCCAGCCTTGTCTACATAGTGAGTTCCAGGCCAGCTAGGGCTACAGGGGGACCCTGTCTCAAAAAAAAAAAAAGACAAAGAAAAGAGAATGTACTTACAGGTTGCTATCAAGCTTTAAAGACACATTCGAGGTTTTTTGTCACATCTATGAAGGAATCTCCCTTTGCATCTAAACACAGGACACACTGGAGAAGAGATCAGTCTCCTTAGTATAGACAGCATGGCATTAATTTACAGCCTGGTTAATTTTTAAAGCATAAGAGCCCATTTAAAACTCATTTTTGGTATATTGGCTCCTGAGTCTAAACCCATTTCTCAGGGAGCCAGTAAGTCCTTAGACTTATAGGAGACACATGAAGGCTTGACTCACTGGTGCCAAAGAGAACCTAATGCTGCCAAGAGATGCCAAGACTCCGTGGCCAGGCATGTCTGTGGGCCAGGCAGGCGGGGCTGGTGGTGTGACTATAAATCTCCATGGCAGGTTGTGCAGTCAGATTTGGTTTCCTCAGAACCTCCAGGCACCCAAGCTATACTCTAACATCTGTCTTATTTGCCTATATCTGTCAGTTTGTTTCCTTTGCTGTGTTTTTGGTTTACCTTGACACAATGCCTTCGCCTTCCAATTCTGACGAGCTGATATTTTTTGTGAATGGAAAAAAGGTAAGTTCATACCCTGACTAACACAGATTTTCATTTACCAGAGATAAAATTCAGACTTTTTTTCCTTCCTTATGATACCTTTTATTAGTTATTTAATAGTGGTATGAATTTCATTTGGAATCAGTTTTTTAATGAATTTATTATTTTTATTTTATGTGTATGAATATATTGTCTGCATGTAGGTAAGTGCATCTATGTCGTGCAATGCCCACAGAGGACAGAAGAGGCCGTTGGATCCCCTGGGACTGGAGTTATGGACAGTTGTTAGCTGCTATGTGGGTGCTGGGATTCAAACCTGAGTCTTCTGCAAGAACAACCAGTGTTCTTAACTGCTGAGCCATTTCTCCAGCCCCATGGAATCAGTTTTTAAAAACCAACTGTTTCATTTGTTACATTGCAAAGAGAGTGAATTCTGGCAGCTTTGCTTCAGGATACAGGGGTGAAAAGCTGACGTCCCCCATATTTGGAGTTCCCCCATACCAAGTTCACTAATGTCATTTTAATAGGAAATAGGTGGGGTATTAAGAGGATAGCAAATAACTCTCAAAAAATGTTGTTTTGTTTTTTTTTTACATGAATTCCCTGGACCTAAACCATCACCCTGAAGGCAGAAACACCCAATAGGCAGTGCAGTGGGCAGGTGACTCTCCTTTGCAGAGCAGATGTTCTCAAGCTTGAGTTTCAGAAGAGAAACAAGTGCAGGGGAAGTTGGGGCTGCTTTGCAGTCAGAATAGATATTCACTTGGTTGGGCAATTAGCAAGAAAAAAACAAGTAAAATATTGTTTTAGTAATTTGTCATAGATATTTTCTTTCTCATACCTTGGTTATGCTGTATTGCTGATTTTTTATGGAAGAAACAAAACTTGAATAAAGGCAAAAATGTTCCTGTCAAATAGTCAAGAAAACATCATTTCTGGGAAAATTGTGAACTTGCAAACACAAAATGAGTGAGAAAGAAAGAGAGAGAGAAAGAAAGAAAGAGGGAAGGAAGGAGGGAGAGAAGGAGGGAGGAAGGGAGGGAAGAAGGGAAGGAAGGAAAAAGTAAAGAAAGAAAAGAACAATAGAAAAACCTGGTTTTGCAATCTGGAGTGACCTAAAAGTACCTAGCATATCAGGAAAGTGATTTTTAAGTGACAATTTGTGACAATTTCAAAGCTAAGGACTATTCTGAGTGTCAGGAAATGGCCTTTGCTCCTTGTGTTTGTGGGTTTGTCCTTTAATCCGATTTAATGATGTGTTAACATGTTCAGACACACCTCTGTTCCCCAACCCCCATTCTCTAGTCTTTTGAATTCATAGCTGATATTTAGGTGCTTTTAGCCCTTTCTATCTTACAAATTTCTAGGACAAGAGGGGGAGGTCTATGCAACTCTGAAGATGGTGTCGTGGTTAGGATTCTTTCCTCCAGACGTGGAGCACAGGTTCACAGAGGCACACCTTCCCTCTGCTCCATACCCATCACCGCCCAACCCTCTCCGAGGCTCCTCTTGTTTCATACTATTAGGGTTTTTCTTCTTTATGTGTCTATCCCGTATGCATCCACTCTTGTCCTTTTCAAATCTGTATCTTTCCTGACCGCTTTCCATGTGCGCACTTAAAACTACAGCTATGTCCTTGAGACAGATGCATTACTTGTGCGTGCCTGAATGTCTGCATTCTGAAAGTATACAAAGGGTGGTTTAAGAAGAAACCTCCTTTTGGCTCTCACAAGTGTGCTTATCTTTCTTTCTTTTTCTTTTTTTCTATAGTGATGGGGATATAGGATGCTTTTAATTTACCAAGCCCCCTGCCCCAGAAAGACTCCCTGAGCATCCTTCCTCCTCACCAGCACCGATGTATAACAGTGTGAAATTACAGCAAGGTGATTCTGTAGGTTCTGCCAGATGGTTTTCCAGAACACAGTACAGGTTGCATTTCCCACAGTTCGTGGAGTAATGAGTACCATCTCCTAGAAATATCTGATTTTCCAGTATACAACGTGCAGGTGCTTCTAGTCAGACTTTGCACATTTTGCTAATCTTGCGGCACAAAATGTTATTGTGCTGGTTTCATTTGTATGTCAGTAATGATTAGTGGCTTTGTTCCTCTTTTCAAATGCTGAATAAGAATAGATTTATTTCCTTACATGGTTCCTGGAATCTTTAAGTGACAGGGCATATTGGCTACTCACTGTCAGAACTGCAGCTAGTGGTCTTTAATTTCTCAAAGTTTAATCTTGCCCTTGTTCTTTAGGAACCATGTCATAGTCTACTCTTTGGACCTAAGACAGTCATTATGGAAGGGGACAGCTTTAAACCAGTTCAGTGGCACTCACTGGGCTACTGACAGGAGTTGGGAAAGCACAATATTTACCTGGAATGTTGGATCAGAAAATCCAATTCTTGAGTGTCATCAGGCCTTGATCCTGAGTGCATGGGAGACAGATTAAAGGCATAGTCTGTACCCATCCTCATTTGCTACCTGCATCTTGTCCCTGGCTTGGAAATCATCTCCACATTCCCAGAGTTAGGATGTTAAAGATCATGTGACTCTGATGCTCTACCTCTACAGTACCTCTACTCTGTCCCCTACACACCCAAGTTCCAGAGTGTGGGGGCAGATCTGATCTCTGCATTGCTAAATCTGAAGACTTTGGAAGGAGGCTTGGAAACAGGAAGCATCAGATGAAGACATAAAGGTAGCTCGTTGCATTGCTCAGAGTTCATAAGAATCAAACCACTCTGGTGGAATGACATCCTCTGTGCCTGCGTTTGGCCACTCCCCTCCCAAGTCAGCTGCTTTCTGATTCCTTTCTCTCATCTTGCCTGACTGTCCTAGCAGAGGGTCTGACTAGGTTCCTCTAGGACCTGGGGACAAATAGCTTCATCTCCTGTGTTAACTCCAGTAACAGCTCAGCTCAGATGACAGCAGAGTCATGGCTAATGCCCCTCTGCTTTCCGACATGAAGTTGGGAGGCAAAACCTCAGGTTTTAGGAAAATCTTCTCTGGCTAACTTTTTCTACAACTTTCTAAGGCTATGAGTTATCTGAGGTCAATTCGGTGTCCACATGTCGTTTCTCATCCTGTCCTTTCCAGGTAAGTCAGCAATAAATGCTTGTCATAGAGGTTAGAAAGCTCAAACATTGAAATAAAGCTTCACTATTTCTTCAAACTTTTGGCTCCAAGTGTCACTAAGGGATTTTTGTAAAGCACCCCCATCAAAAACACGCCCTCCAAACAACAGGTAACTTCTGATAGCATTACTGTAACTTCTGATAGCATCTTCCTCCAACCGTTGCCCTCATTTCACAATGTAGGTCATAGAGAAGAGTGCTGACCCTGAAACGTCTCTACTGTCCTTCGTGAGGAAAGTTCGTATCCTTTGGCTGCCATTGGTCTGAATTGGGTAGTAAAATGTCAGCATGTTAAGAATTATCAGAAAAGCCACCTGCATTTGTCCTAGATAAATGGCTTTGTGTTCATCTGTAGAGTGTAATTGGAGTCAGAGGGTTCTCGTGTGGATCCATGCTTTATTTATTGTTTTTTTTGTTGTTGTTGTTGTTTTGCCTGAGTAAAATCAAAAGAGAAAACCCTCCAGAGAACCAAAAGATTGCTCACTGTGGAAATAACTGCATGAACTGAGCCCTGTGTTCTCAATGATGACCTCTACTGAGAAGTATTGATATTGTCAGATACAGTCAAACTTGTGTCCAGCCAAGTGTTCAGGGTATGTGCCACTGATAATGGTGCCTCAAGACTGTCTGATGACTTGTCCTACACCCTTGCACAATCCTTTTCAGAGCAAACAAAGTTTTATAAACGTATTTCAAAATTCTGAAGTATAACTAATATACTTAGATTTCCTCCTCTGACTTTTTTTTTTTTTGGTCTTTTTTTAAAAACTTCTTTTTTAATTTTATTTATTATTTTTATTTTATGTGTATGTATGCATGTATTGCCTGCATGTAGGTAAGTGCACCCGTGTCGTGCAATGCCCATGGAGGACAGAAGAGGCTGTTGGATCCTCTGGGACTGGAGTTACTGACAGTTGTTAGGTGGGTGCTGGGTGCTGAGATTCAAACCCAGGTCTTCTGCAAGAACAACCAGTGTTCTTAACCGCTGAGCCATCTCACAATTTTTTTTTGGTCTTTTTGAGACAGGGCCTCCCTGTAGCCACAGCTGGCCTGGATTTGCTATGGAGACCAGGCTGGCCTCGAACTCACAGAGATCTGCCTACCTCTGCTTCCTGAGTGCTGGGATTAAAGGTGTGCACCACCACACCGGCCCCACCTCTGACTTTTTATTATTTTCTCTATCTCTCAGCTTGACTTCCTACTCCTCCAAAACTCTCATTAGACTTCAGTAAATAGTTTTTCATGAAGAATTTCTTATGTTTGAGAGCAGCTATAAAGGACTACCAATAAGTAGTGATTGTG
Source organism: Nannospalax galili (assembly GCF_000622305.1). NCBI lineage: Eukaryota > Metazoa > Chordata > Mammalia > Rodentia > Spalacidae > Nannospalax > Nannospalax galili. The sequence continues at coordinate 399,919 of NW_008329141.1, read as the reverse complement.
GCTGTGGTTATGCAAATCTTTATATAAGATTGTATAGAAGTATACACATATGTATATAAATACGTATGTCACAGGTCAAATCTGTATAAGTTCAATACTTCAGTTATCAATATAGTATCAATGCCAAGTTCCTGGGTTTAAAAAAATGGTTTTGCATTTATTTATGTGGGGGGAGGGATGCATCAAGGCACAAGTGTAGAAGTCAGAGGACAACTTGTGGGAGTTGGTTCTTTCCTGCCACCATGTGAGTGAGTCCCAGGGATCAAATTCAGGTCATTAGGCTTAACAGCAGGCACTTTTACCCACTGAGCCATCTTGCTGGCCCAAGTTCTTCATTTTAATGTCATATATATGTGGATGTCATCAGTTGGGAAATGCTGGGTAATGAAAATACAAAACTGTCTATCTTATTTTGCAACTTTCTGGGAGACTTTAAAATAAGAACTTTAAAATGTGTACTCACTGGGGCTGAGGAAATAGCTCAGTTAGTAATGTGCTTATCTTGTAAGTACAAGGACATGAATCAGTCCCCCAAGATCCACATAAAAAAAGCCAGGAATGGTGGTGCACACTTAAAATCCAAGAACTGAGGAGGCAGAAACAAGCAGATTCCTAGTGCTCACTGGCCAGCCTGCCTAGCCTGCTTGACCATTTCCAGACCAATGAGAGACCTGCCTCAAAAAAAAAAAAAAAAATGGTGGATGGTACCAACACCCAAAGTTGTCCTCTGGCCCCCATATGCGTGCACACACACACACACACACACACATACACACATACACACACACAGCATTATTATCAGACTGTAGGGATCCAGTGATGTCAAAACAATGCTATCCTGTCTCCTGTCTCTCTGCCTCACAATAAGCACTTGTAAAAACACCGCTTCATTGCATCCTGGTTCTTATCTTGACAAAATTATCTGAAAAATATTCTGTACCTGATGCCTGATTTTTCTATCCATAATATAGCTCTACTTAACCCTTAGACCCTGGTTTCCTACACCATCATTTGACCCCTCTGATGAGTACTATCTCCTAATGTCCCTATTCCTCTCACAATCCAGATAGCCCAAATCCTCCTCCCAGTCCCACCATCTCCAAATGCCCCACTTCAAAAATCTTACCATTGTTCAACAAACCCTACCACTCCCTTTCCTCTAAAATCATGTCTAAACTTCACACACATTTCTCCATACATTCTCTAAACTCCTAAAATGAAGGCATGTGTCTACACTAGGAACAACCTGAAGTGCAGATTCCCAAGTAACCGTGGAGATAGCCTTAAAAAGGCACACAGAGGAGGTCTAATGGAAGCCGTGCTGTGGAGCACAGGGAAGAGTGCACTGCCAGGCATGGAGAGAGAAAGGGGGATAGATGGGGGCTGAGTAAGATTTTTCAGGGGAAACTGAAATTTTGGGATCAAAGATGTTCCAGTCAACAGCACAGGAGCCAAAGGAAAATGAATATAGTGCTCTTAAGAACCTGAAATGGGTTTATACCGGCAGATGTAAGACCTGAAGGCAAGGATGGAAAGATGTGACAGGAAATAAAGGAGATAAGCAATGAGACCCTTAAAGCAAAGGACCAGGTCTGGCTCTGTGAGCACATTTCCTTTACCTATTGGCTGCTCATCTTCTAGGTACACAGTGGGATATGTATCTTGGGGCCAGTGAGGAAGATCTTTGATGTAAAGGACCAAAAACCAAACTTAGATGTATTGTTTATACTCATCCCAGGTAACATTTCTGTATTTATTTAGGATTTATAAAAATAAAGCATACCTAGTTAGATTTGAGATTGCATAAAACATGCATATCCCAAACCATTATCAGTTATTTATCTGAAATTCAGATTTAACTGAGGGTCCTACATCTGTCAATCCTGCCTACTGATGGGCCTCAAGATGAGCTGGTAGAATTTGGGAGGAACCAGTCAGGACTCTCTAGTGAGGGCAGAGGGTGGGTCTTGAAACAGCTGGTAGATGTCCAGAGGGCCAGAAGTTTAGAGGAATCAGTTTTCTACTTTTCATTCAGGTCGGCTTTAAAATGCACAGTGCAGGGTTGCTTTAAGTTCTGACAAAGCAAAGATTCAGCTCCATCTTTAAGCCAGGTAGCACTGGGCTACCTTGATTTGGAAATTCAGGACACTAAAAGCAGGAACGAAAGATTCTTTACCTTTCCAGCCCTAGTCAGTGGAGCACTTTAAGTGAGTCTGACCCACACTGCTTTTAGCCCTCTGCCCTGAGGTAGAAAGCTCCACTGGCCCTAGCAGCAATAAGCCCTGAGATGCCTTAGCTGACTCAGACAAGCAACTAGAGAACAAAGTGGGGTGTGCCAAGGCAGCAGCAAAGAACTTCTCAGCTGGTTATTCCTGAAACTGGGAGTATCCTGGATCTTCAACAGCTTATCAAGTGCAACAATTGAAAAGAACAAAATTACTCTTAACCTCTGCCCAGGCCAATTATGAGTCCACCCATGAAATCCTTTCACTCAGGAAAGGCCCCAGGCCAACTCTGACAGATTCCTGGATACATGTAAAGCAGAGATTTGCATACATTATTTGTTCTCTCCTTGAGAAAATATGCCAGTATCTTACATGGGAAAAGATATACAGCAATTGTTGGAAGTACTGACAAGAGTCATGATTAATATCACTATTGTTACTTGTAGAACTAAGGCTTGAACCCAGGGCTGCATGCCTACTAGGCAAATGCTCTAATGCTGTGCTATATTTCCAACCTTTAAATTAATGTTTTCTAATCCCATAAGAATAAGCTTTGTGTATCTTTCTCAGCAAATATGCACATGCTCCACTGCAGAAGTATCAGTGCACTTAACCACAAGGCACTGCCCTCAACCCACTGAGAATGCATATCATCACCTTTCTTATTTTTTGTTTTTTGTTCCTGAGAAGCAGGGTCTCATTGTGTAGTCCAGGCTAGCCTAGAGCTTCCTATGTTACCCAGGCCAGCCTCAAATTCCCAGGATTCCTCCAGCCACAGTCTCCTAAGTTCTGATAATAACAAGTAGAAATCTCAACACCCAGCATCCTGTTGATTCTTTAGTCTTGCTTAGTTTTGCTTCACAGTGCTGGGAATAACACCCAAGGCTTCAGGAATGCTAGACAATCACTCTACCACTGAGCTAAATCCCCAACATAACACCTCATTATCTTTCTAATTGAGGTAGAAATTTTTATATTTAGAAATGCCCCTGGACCCAACATTTTCAGGAAGTATGTATGGATCTCTAATGATTCCTCCTTGCCAATGAGTTCATGTATAAGCAACAAATTGATCCATCTCTCTAAACAAGCAGCTGTGACCAATTTGATACAAGACTCCAGAAAACATGTTGCTTACTATCAGCGTCCAAGGGAGAGAAATGGACAACTCAAGCCGCCTGAGTTCCCTTTTCCTTGACTCCCCTCTTTCCAGTACGCCTCACAGGCACTAAATATGGCTGTGGAGGAGGAGGCTGCGGAGCCTGTACGGTGATGGTGTCAAGATACGACCCCAAGAGCAAGAAGATCCAGTATCCTTTATACTTGGCCTGGCCATGCTCTAGGCACATCAGGGAAGGGTGAGGGAATTTCCTGGTAACTGTGTACCTCTCCCTCCTGTCTCCAAGTGTCTAACATGCTCGCACTGCCTCCAGATCTTTTCCTACAGATGTTCTGCCCAGCAGGTCTCATTCATCCTGTGTGCTGAGCTCTCAGAACTCTGTTTTCTGTTGCTATAAAACAGTCTTTGCTTCTGAACACGAGATTTCAAGAGTAAGTGTCTGCAAGAATGGCTGATATAAAGCAGCTCTATAGAGTCTTGGTGAGCTTTAGGTCTTGGCATACATGCTGAAGAAGTCTTTACCCCGAAAGATGTGATTCCTCAAGACAAGCTGCATGATTAAAAGAACATAACTTTGACCTGAAAATACAAATATGTCCTCTGACTGAATGTGGAGGTGGAGGAGGAGTTATTTGGTGTGATTGCCAAGGTTCTGCCTTGGGTGATTGGGTGGTGGCACTCACAAACTGTAGAACTTGGAAGAGGAAAAGTCAAGGGGGTGGGGGGCATTGGTATGGTTACCTAGGGACACAAGACATTTAGGGTAATTAGGAAATACCTACAGGGGATTGTACAACAGGTGTTTACATACACAGTTTTGATGCTTAGAGAAGAGCTCTCACCAGGAGCTACAACTTATTGGATGTTGTTAACATAAATAATAGCATACTGATAGACATCACTAGCTTTTACTAAATGCTTATTACATACCATGCATTGTTCAAAATTACTTGCAAATATTATCATATATAGTTCCCCAAACAGCTTCAAGAAAGGCATGACTATTGCCCATATTTAAATCAAGAGAAGAAAGAGAGAGGGGCAAAGAAAGTGAAATAATTTGCTCAAGGTTTCATGAGCCATTTAGTGGTGAATTCAGGTGTTCAACCAGACCATGTGTAAGGAAGCAGGAGCTGTAGGAGAACACAGAAGCATAAGGCCCTGTCAGAAAACAGAAGAGGAATGGGCAAGGAAGAAGCCCCACCAAAGAGACCAAAAAGGACTACCCGGAGCTGAAGGAAGAATATAAAGAGGAGAAAATTCTAGAAGGTAGTTCACTAGTATGAAATACCAGGATGTGGTCCAGAGTAGTTCTAGAAGGTAGCTCACTAGTGTGAAATACCAGGATGTGGTCCAGAGTCACTGGAAGGCAAGGAAGTTTTAGACAGTTTTTGAAGAAACTTGACCAAGAAAGGAAAATATAATTACCGTATGATAATATATATTATATAAAATTTTTAAAAGGACAGACCAATGCTGGGATTTTTGTTGTTTTTTAAAGGATTTTTCTACTTTATTATATCTCATATCTTTATTTTGTGTGTGTGAGAGAGAGGAAAGAGAGAAAGAGAGTTTGGGGAAGCTTTCCACCATATGGGTCTCAGGGATTGAACCCAGGTCATTAAGCTTGCCAGCAAATGCCTTTACCCACTGAGCCGTCTCACAAGGCCTTTTGTTGGTTTCAAAACAACAGGTTTTGGATTTCACACTTGACTTTACTTCTAAGCAAGATAAAGGAGGTAATTAAGACAGTTGGTGATGGGGAGTCTGTGTGGACAGCTGAGTAAACAGAGTCCAGAGCACAGAGGATGAGAGAGGTCTATTCATCTCCTGGGCCTTGAATGGAGGGAATACTGATGTGGGTATAGATGCCCTCAGGCTGGGGTAAGGGCCATTCATGCTTCTATTTCTGGGATGAGGACTGAGGTCCATCCTAGCTCCAAATACAAGGACTCTTCCAAGGTCTCTTTCCAGTCAGCTCTATGGCTACTGCTTTGATAATTCAGTGAGACAGTAGAACCAGGAATAGCACTTGATCTCTTTTCAGAAAAATCAGCCTGGGTAGGAGAAACATCTCCAAGGAAAGAGACACTCTCCCTCAACTGAAAAGACAATAGGACATAGATTGAGAAGGGATAAGCAGCCAAATTTGACTATTAATGTCTAGACACCATTCCTAACTAGAAAGACTCTGTCACTAACAACACCAGCCATGCCACTAAAGTAGACACAAGGGTAGGCGAGATGGTCAGGACAAGGCCATAAAAATTGCTTTTTAAACTTAGCCATAAGCCAGATACGGTGATACATACCTGTAATCCCAGCACTTGGGAGGCTGAAGCAGGAAGATCAGGAGTTCAAGGCCATCTTGAGCTACATAGTGAGTTTGAGACCAGTCTGGACTACATGAAACCCCATCAAGCAAGGAAGGAAGGAAGGAAGGAAGGAAGGAAGGAAGGAAGGAAGGAAGGAAGGAAGGGGGAGAGAGAGAAGGAGAAAGAAGGGAGGGAAGGAGAAAGGGAAGAAGGAGGGAAAGGGAAAAGCCCTAAATGGAACATCTATATCATATCCCTCCGCTAAAGGTTTAGGGTGCATTGTGGAAGAGGGAGTAGAAACAACGTAAGAGCTAGGGGTGACAGATGACTGTAACAAAACACTGTTTTCTAGACACAACAGGACAGTAGCACATATGGACCCACAGTGCTTGTGACAGCATGTACAAGACCTGCACAAGCTCAAACCAGACAAAATCCCAGCATGGAGAGGGGCAGTGGGCAAGAAGCCCCACCCATAGCTGAGAGGATATTAGCAACTGATAGCTGCTGGGAGAGTGAGAGTCAGTTTTCTTTGAAGGTGTGACCCCAGGTAGGTTGAGCGTGCTCCAGGAGATGGACCCACACCCAAGACCATTTTGGGAAGACAGATTGGACTCAGTGGACTTTTTTGAAAAGGAGGACACAAAGTCAGGGGGTAGGCAGATGTGGTGGCTCTGAGAAGAGATGGGGTGAGGGGTTGAATATGATCAAAATACATTATTTGAAATTCCTAAAGGAAAAAAAGAAATGAAGAGAGAAAGAAAAAGAGAAAAGAAGGAAGAAGGAAGCTGGGGAAGGCTCAGCAGTTAAGAGAGCTTGCTGCACAAGCATGAGGACCTGAGTTCAAATCCCCAGAACCCATGTAAAAATCTAAGAGTGGTTGTATGCCTGAAACCCCAGTGCTATGGGAGACAGAGATGAGATTGCTGGGACTTGATGGCCTCCAGCCTAGGTCCAAGTTCAGTAAGAGACCTTGTCTCAAGGGAATAATGCAAAAAAATGATAGTGCAGGACTCCCAAAACCCTCCTCCGGCCTCTGTGTGCCCACACAGGCACACACATACACTACACAATATCACACATACACACTTATATAAGTCAAATCCATCATGCCCTGGCCTCCTGGAATCATTACTTTTTCCATGACTGTAACAAAGATGCCTGCCAGAAACAACTAAAGGAAAGAAAATTTATTGTGGCTCGGGGTTTCAGAGCAGGGAAGGCATGGATGAGCAGCTCTGCCCATGGCAAGGGGAGCTTGAGGCAAGGTTGTTCACTTCATGATGAACCAGGAAGCAGAGACCACAGAGGAAGCTAGAGGCCTGGCTGGCACCTTCAAAGGCGTGTTCCCCAGACATACCCCAGGCCCCAGCACCTAAAGCTCCACAGCCCCATAATATAGTACCAACAGCCGGGGAACAAGTGTTCAAAGCGTGAGCCTATGAGGGACATTTCATATTCAAACATAATACTTCCTCACCTACCTAGAAAGAGGAAAAAAATAAAATGAGAATGAGACAAGTGAAGGTGTCTTAGAAATCCAACATGAAAGCATTCCTTTGTTTTCCCTTCTTCTCTGCCCTTCTCCACCAGCCAGAAGTAAGTCCTTTCTTGGGTACGACCAGATGTCTGTGGTCTATAGGTCATTTTCTGTGTTCAGGGAAATACACACATCACTCTCCTGGACTGAACTAACACCACAAATTTTGTCACCCACTCCCCAAGATACCAGTGTGTTCTCTTTACATAGTCCCATCACAGCCACTACCCAGCAACAGCATGCCTGGTGCCCATCTGTTCTCTGCATGGAGCAGCCATCACCACCGTGGAAGGTGTGGGAAGCATCAAAAAGAGGGTTCATCCTGTGCAGGTAAGAGCACCATGTGGTGGGGGCCAGATGCTGGTACAGGCATCGCCCATAGTCTGATGTATCCCCATGAGGTCTCCAAGCTTGAAATCCTTTATGCTTTTATAACCTTGTTTTGTAAGATTCCATGCTTCATAGCTAGAGATCTTTTTCCCAGGTCTCTTCAAGATGTTATCATTGTTTTTAAAAACGTCTTAACCCCAAGAGAACTTCTCAGCTCCATCTTGCCATCAACCAAAGGAAATCAAGTCCAGGCTGACACAAGAAGAAATGAGATAGGAAATTAGATGTTTATAGAAAATAAACTTCCTCTTTCCTCACACTTAAACTTATAGAACTCTGATAGAGATTCCAACTATGTGTAAGAACTCAAGAAATACTATCCCAATATCTGCTACAATAAAACGCAGCTAAAATAACAAGGTGACTACCTAAGTTTAAAGGACTATTTTAAAAATGGCAATGTTATTTTTGTGTAGCAGAGAAGGAATTTCTGCTCGATGAATTTTAAAGGCAGTGTATAGAAAAAAAAAGAAAAAAAAGATGAGTTTTCCCTTGAGACTCCTCTGGAAAGGCTGTAGCTGGAACACAGTTTTTGCTGACAGCTTGTTACCTGTTAATAGAACTTTGCTTTCAGTCAAATGACTGTGTTCTGTTGAAGATCTTAGCCCACATTTGCCTCTCAGCACTTAATTATGCAAGCATTTCCTGCTGTGCTTGGTAGATGCATTCTTCCCAAATCTTAACAGGATACATGACAGATTCGTTCAGTAGTGCCCGGGAGCAGGCTTGCCCTGGCTTGTAAAAGCCCATTACTAAATTTAATGGATTTGTTAGTCCTTAAACATAACCATTATTAAATTAAACTATGCACACTTCAAATTCCTTGAGATATATAAATTATATTGGCTGTGGTACTGGTGGCATTTGTACAATGAACATTGAAAAAGAAGATACACATCAAGGCTCTCCCCTCCTCAAGAGAGCCAGTTGTTAAACATGCGCTAGCACATTTTTCCAGTCTAGTTTCCAGAAGTAATTGCCATCTAGCAATAAACAGCCCTATTGTCCCCTAGGACTAGAATGACATTTGTCCTTTCACTTAAGCCACAGAAAAAGTATTTGGCTTTCATTTTAGAAATCATGTGGTTTGAAAAAGTGTTTATTTGAAAACACTTGAAACTGAAGCTGATGGGTGGTACCTGTGAGAGGCACACAGGACTGACAGTTCCGGCTTCCATCTGCAGCTCCTGGCGTAGGGTTTCTACAGGAGCAGACAAAATGCCATTTCTCCCTCTTTTCATCGTTGTGGTTTTTGTCATTGTATGACACAGAAAGAGCATAAATTAAATGTGACTAGCCTAGCAATATGAAATAAAAGTTAACTTTCAAAATGTATAGATAATCCATGGAGAATTCTCTAATATATGGAAAGAGCCTGAAAATGCCTTTGCAAAGACTGCTGAATGACTCACACACATTCTTTCATTCGTAACCATTCTGTAAAGTACACCATTATTACCCTCATTCTAAAGAGGAAGAAAAGTCAAATAAATCATCCAAAGTGACAAAATAAAGGAGTTTCAGGAAGACTGAGTCTCACCTGAGAATGACTCCATGCCAATTTGTTTCTCTAAATTACACATCCCATTTCACAGATAACGAAACAAGGTCTAGTGAGAAGTATCTTTTTAAAAATATTTTATTTTTTCAACATTTTATTTATTATTTTATTCTACTTTGTTTTATGAGTATGTGGACATTGTCTGCATATATGTAAATATCCCTGTGTTGTTCAGTGCCCTCGGAGATCAGAAGAGGGCATCAGATCCCCTGGAACTGGAGTTATAGAAGGTGTTAGCCACCACATGGGTGCTGGGAACCAAACCTGGGTCCTCTGCAAGAGCAGCCAGTGCTCTTAACCACTGAACTATCTCTTTAGCCCCATGAGAAGTATCTTAATATTTGCTATTTGGCTTTTCTTGAGAGAAAAATAGCATGCATCTGACTTCAAGAAATAAAGTGCTGCCACGTTTGTGGCCCAGGCCTTTAGTCCCAGCATTCAGGAGGCAGATACAGGTGGATCTCTATGAGATCAAGGCCAGACTGGTCTACCTACATAGTGAGTTCCAGCCTAGCTGGGGCTACAGAGAGACCCTGTCTCAATAAAACAAAAAGGAAAAGAGAGATAAAGAAAGAAAGAAAGAAAGAAAGAAAGAAAGAAAGAAAGAAAGAAAGAAAGAAAGAAAGGGATACCCTGCAAACATGTACAACTGACTTTTTAAAATATATCAGTTAAAAATATAAATCCAGGTGTAGTGGTGCACACCATCATTCCAGCACACACTAAAGAAAGAAAGAAAGAAAGAAAGAAAGAAAGAAAGAGAAAGGAAGAAAGAGAGGGGGGAAGGAGGGAGGGAAGTAGGTCTACTAGGCGCTGATTTTTTCCCTCTGTGTGTGTGTGTGTGTGTGTGTGTGTGTGTAAGACGGAGTCTCCCTGTAGCCACAGCTGGCCTTCTCTATGGAGACCAGGCTGACCTCAAATTCAATGAGATTCCCCTGCCTCTGCCTCCCGAGCGCTGGGATTAAAGGCATGGGCCACCACACCCGGCAATTTTTATATTGTAGTTACTTTCAGAAAAGTAAATCTGATCGCTGTACTGCTAGATGGAGTGCAAGACAGGAAGCCAGAAGTCTAATGTACTGATGGTGTACGTGTATCCCTCAGGAACGGCTTGCCAAGTGTCATGGCACACAGTGTGGATTCTGCAGTCCCGGGATGGTGATGTCCATCTACACACTGCTCAGGAACCACCCTGAACCGACGCCTGAACAGATCACTGAAGCTCTTGGAGGTAAGTCAGGGCACAGGACAGGAAATCCTCAGGGAACTAAAGAATGTACTGATGGTGTACGTGTATCCCTCAGGAACGGCTTGCCAAGTGTCATGGCACACAGTGTGGATTCTGCAGTCCCGGGATGGTGATGTCCATCTACACACTGCTCAGGAACCACCCTGAACCGACGCCTGAACAGATCACTGAAGCTCTGGGAGGTAAGTCAGGGCACAGGACAGGAAATCCTCAGGGAACTAAAGATGGACCCCCCCCCCCCCCCCCCCGTTTGGAAGTGTCTTCTTTAGGGTAGCAACTGGGAGCCAGGGCAATACTGGTATTATCACGGGAATTTTTTCTTCACTGAAGCCCTTTGTTTATTCTGAAAATGTGTTTAAATAGGCTGACGCTGAGACTCTTAACACACTCTTCTCCAATTGTGGAAATGGAGGTTGGAAGAACAAGATTTTATTGTTTGCTTTTCAATTAATCTGTCTGAATCACTCATTAGCACTGCTTACTAAGGTAAATCTTACAAAAAGGACAGACTTTCAGGTACCATACATCTTTGTATACCGACTGGTTCATTATGAGATCTGGAAGCTCATAAGCAATTAGTTATCATAAGCAAACAGTGAGCAAGCTGTTCAGTCTCCTGTGGAAAAATAGCTACAAATTTAAGTGACAAATCCTATTTTATATCCAAAGGGCATGTTATCAAATGTAGTTTTCTAGCACAAATCTACCTAGTTTCAAGATGACCCGTTATTAAGTGAGAGCTATTAATACAAACTCCTAGAAATTATAGGAAAGATCCCTATCTCTTTCAATGAACAGACCTGGACAAAAACTCAGTTATGATGAAAAAATGCAGAAAAGGCCTAAGTAAAAATTAAATTTAAATGTTATTAGAATTGGCATATCACTATTCCTTAATATTTTCTCTTATTCCTCAATAGCTTCTTCCTCAACAATTTCAGTTTCTGATTAACTACTTTGGTCTATAGTTTCAATTATAACGTTAATGAAGGCTGAATGGATTAAGCAATCAGTAATCTTTTTCTCAGTGAAATAATGAGCAGCTAATGAGGTATCAAAAGCTTTGAAAATCAGAGGCCTTGGAATTTACCATTTTGGTTGGTTTGTTTAAGTCTGTGCAGGGAATCTTAAAGAAGTGGAGCATTTCCTTCTAGAGTCTATTCCTGTAATTCACGTAACAGCCAGTAAGAAAAAGATGGTATGAGTGGCAGAGTGCTGGCCCCAGGTAGGAGCCTTAGCAGTGGAGGGGGCTGAGAAGAGAGAGTGTGTGTGAGAAAGAGAGCTCTAATTGCATGAGATAGTTCATCTTATTCTAAGTGAAGAGAACTGGAGTATATTTTGGTTCACAGTCCATTTACCTGTGCTTCTTCTAGAATTACAAATGTTAGTCACACTGACAACATTCATATTCGTAGTCTAAGAAAAGCAATAACACACAATAAAGTTCAAGGAAATGCAATTATCTGGGAAGTAGGGAGGAAGAGTGGGTCTGTGAGAAGATGGGGGGTCTGAATATGATCAAAATACAATGTATGAAGTTCTTAAAGAATCAGTAAAAATATTATTAATAACATAATTAGTGTGGGCGCATAACATAAAACCAACAACTGCCTGAGTCATAGATTCACTTAATTTAATCTATTCCCTTCAAGACTAAGGGAATAAAATTTTTGAATTTCCATCTTTTTTCCCTTAGAATTGGAAGAAATTCTGCAATTGGTGCAATTATCTTTCCTTTGGGGCTCTTTTTTCGAAGATATATATTCGTCCATTTTTTTTGAGGCAGGGTCTCACTGTAGCCCCAGCTGACCTGGAACTCACTATGTAGACTAGGCAGGCCTCAATCTCACAGAGATCTTCCTGCCTCTGCCTCCAGAATTCTGGGATTATAGGTGAGTGCCACTATGCCTGGCTTCAAAGATATTTAATTTTTATTGACTGTATATTATTGCAAAACATAGATATGCCAAATCTTTTTCTTTTTTCTTTTCTTTTCAGTAATATTTCTAGTCTTTGAAAGCTTTATGTAATATATATTAATCATATCCCTTCACCACTACTTTCCTCTAACCCCCCATCCTTTCTCCTTCCCAACTTCATGTCTTTTTTTTTTTAACTGGTATTAATAACCCATTGAGTACAGTTAGTGCTATCCACATGCACATGGGTGTGGAGCCATCCACTAGGGCATAAGCAACCTACCAGCAGCCACTTCCTCCTTTGGGATTCTTTAACAGTGTTGTAAGCCTATGATAGATTATGTGGCATGAAACAAAACAAAACAAAAAAATGGGGCTCATGGTAGACATCAATGTTTGCTTAATCTCTCATTGTACCAGGAAGTACTTATTGACTCTCAAATATTTCTATATCCTGCCTTGTAATTGTGTTCTATATTTATCTCCTTGTCACTCAAAGGACAAATTCTAAATTCACAGCCTCTTATGATTCTTCTTTACCTCTTAGCAGGAAGAAGGCTATATCATGGAGTCTGTGGCCATTCCTGTGTGTGTGGTTTCTTCCTAAGCCATCCTTGTTCTAATAAAAAGGAAGGCATGTAACCATAGTCCATTTCCTCATGACTCACTGGCTTCATCTCGCCACACATTTTTCTGCTAGGTGTTTAAACCTGCCCAGTCCAGAGATATACATTACTTCTGAATTTTTAAAACTGTAATGGAACTTAATCATTTGAAATGTACTTTTTAATATAAAAATAGTACGTTCTATTAAGAAAATGCCCCAAAGGACCAGGCATGGTAGCCTCTGCCTTTATTCTAACTATTCAGGAGTCAAAGACAGGTGGATCTCTGTGAGATCAAGGCCAGTCTAGTCTACATAGTGAGTTCTAGTCAGGTGGGGCTACAGGGAGATCACCCTGTCTCAAAAAAAGAAGTAAGACAGAAAAGAAGGAAGGCCCCCCCAAATTCAAAGGCAAAGCAAAGCTTATACATAATTCTCCCACCAACAATCACTGTCAAATACTTTTCTATTTTTCCATCTTTAATGCACAGGCATTGTTTAGTTTCAATATTTGCAACTATCTTATGTGCAATTTTATGTTTTATGTATGATTTTAACAGTATAAGAATTTCTCTCCATGTTAAGACCTCTTCATAAATATCACTCATACTGTTTGCAACATTTGCATATTTTTTTAAAGATTGTGGTTTCCCTCAACCTTTCCACCATATTTTGGAAATGTGGCTGACTAAAACAATACCAACTATTTACTAAATACAAACTGTGCTTTTCTGGAGGCAATCTTGCTTCTTTGTGAGATTATGATCCAACAAGAGAACTAAGGTACATCCATAAGTGACCCATACACTGACAACAGGTCTGTTGCAGGACCCAGGCAATTAGTGGTGTATCTCTGACTGGGGTATATCCCAAGAGAACAGAGACTGGGACCTTGAAAAATAGTCCCTGTGTTAGTCAGCTTTCCATTACTATGATAAAATACCTGAGATAATTAACTTGTGAAGAGAAAAGGCTTATTTTGGCTCATAGGTTTGGAGGTTCCAGTCTATTGGCTCTATTGCTTTGGGCCTGTGGTAAGGCAACATATCATGATGGGAGCACCTAGCAGAGAAAAAGTGCTCACCTCATGGCTATGAAGTCATTATGGGGATGACAAGAATTGCATTTAGGATAAAAGCAGGACATAAGGCAGAAACAGTTGGTGGGGAAACAATATGAAGATTTCTCTAGTATTTCAGGGGAAAAATTGTAATCATCCAACCAATTGAAGGATATCTCTAAGGAAAACATTTTTTCCAAAGAATCTTGCTGGGTTTGAGATCAAATTAAAATTTAGCTACTAAATTTCAAATTTAGATAGCAATATATTTTTGAATTGTACTTTAAAATGTCATTCCTTATTAACCAGGTAATTTGTGCCGATGTACTGGATATCGACCAATTGTAGAAAGTGGGAAAACTTTCTGTGGGGTAAGTTAAATATATTTTTTTTTGTTTTAACAACAAACATATTGTTGTTGACTTAATGTAGTGAACTTTTATGTAAAATAATCTATTTTATTCAATGTCTCTAAAATAACCCTAATTGCCCTTCCTAACCACTGAAGGTAGTTAAATGCCCATTCTTTGTATTTTTATTTGTAACTATTTATTCTTTCACAGGTTCATGCATGTGTACAATGTGCTTTGCCAATACCCCCCAATTCACCTCCCTTGTCCTCTCTCACTCCTGCCTAACCACCCCTTCTTCCTCCCAACAAGTCCTCCCCTGCATTGAATTCAGGTTGCTTACATGAACGTGAGTCAGTGGAGCTGTTCACTTGGGCCAGGGGAGCTCACCAGTGGCTACACCACTGAGGACTCTGACTCCCTCTCCCAGCAACCATTAACTGACTGGAGCTCCTCAGGGAGGAGCTGGGTATCATGAGTCTCTACTGCATCCATGATGTAAGATTGATGGGCCCTGTGCCGCTATGAGTTCTAAACAGCACACTATTTTTGTTGTTGTTGTTCATTTTGAGACAAGGTCTCCCTGTAGCCACAGAGCTCCTGGAACTTGCTAGGTAGACCAGGCTGGCCTTGATCTCACAAAGATCTGCCTGCCTCTGCCTCCCGAGTGCTGGGGTTAAAGGCCTGTGCCCCTACACCCAGCACTATTTGTATTTTTACAAAGAAGTCATTAGCATCTTGTTTATTTCTTCAAATTGGACCCTTTCCTAAGAAGTATAGAATTTAGTCTATAGCTCCAAGAAATATAAACTCTATTGAAGAAACAATAAAGACAGCAAGCCTGTGGCCCAGGTATACAATCCCAGCAAATCAGAAAGCTAAGGAGGAAGGATAACAAGTGCAAGGCCAGCCTGCTCTTCAGAGTGAGTCCAAGAGCAGCCTGGGCAACCTAGCAAGACCATGAACAAGCTTAATTAAAAGCTTAATATATCCTATATACATGCAAAAACTTTGAAGGAACATAGACTGAAGAGAATTAAGGGGAAAGAAGAGAAAAAAAAAAAACAGAACTGAGAAAGGGAGCAATGATTAAATCCTAAAGGAAATGATGGAACTGAATTGCCAGAGGAAGGACTGCAGAAAAGTACAAGAATGATACCAGCTGAAGTAGAAAAACAGAAAGATGTTTGAGGCTCAGATAACAGGGGTGGGAGGGAGGGTTGTGACTCGGGTTTTGAAAAATGAAAGAAAGAATCCTGTTTTGGACTAAAAACAGGATGCGATGATGACTAGCACATGAGTGTTGTCTGTTCCTGAGCCGGGAGTAACATAAGGAGCACAGAATTTCTAAAAGACATTCTTGGCACCTGCCTGTGGGAAAGATAAGTCTGGGCAGGCACCTGGGGAATGAAAGCAGCACTAGTGCAGTATCCCATGCATAGGGGAATGAGGACCATGGCCAGTGTGACATAGTGGGGACAGAAGGACAGCTTTCAAGAAAGAGACTGCACAGTTATAGCCAGACATAACCACCAGACAACAGAGTGCAGTGGTCAGAGAACCCAAGTCACTTCCAAAGCTGAGAACCAGAGGAGCCACAGAGGTTAGAAAAAATGATTCGGTGCATGTGGGGAAGTAGTCTTCAAATATATGGTTTTCAGGATCCACTTTTCATGATAAAAATCAATTTTGTATTATTCTTGTTGAGCAAAAATAATTCAAAGTATACCAGTTCATTCCAAGTACTAGAAAACTTTCAATGAGCTGGGAATGTAGCTCAGTTGGTAGAGAGCTTGCCTAGCATACATGTAGTCCTGGGTTCAAGCACCACATAAACTAGGCCTGGTGGGGTATGCCTGTAATCCTAGCATTTGGGAGGTGGAGAGAGGAGGATCAGAAGTTCAAGGTCATCCTTGGCTATGTAGGCAGTTCCAGACTAACCTGGCCTACATGAGACCCTGAAAAACATGAACAACCAAAAAAAAAAAACCTTTGAAACATATTTTTATGCTATTACTGAAAGTTTTCAGGAATCTTTACAAATACAGACTAATTTATTTTAATTCCTAGGATATTGTTTATAGTGAGTCAGTAGCAACCGATATTCTACATTTTCTGACCTACAAAGACAGACTCATATTACCCATCTGTCATGCTGGGCGTAATATCTAGACCTCGTATTGACTCTGTAGAAATGACCTTAGAGGCTCAAACGGCAACTACCCCTGTGTCAGCAGTTTTGGGTGTCAGACACTGTATGGAATTTGTCTCATAATTAACTGTGACCAACCTGTCTGGGATGGTCTTTATTATTACAATTAAATAAGTTCAGCTGAGCCAGTACATGCTAAACCAGGAACTAGACTCAGACCTCCTTCATTTCACATATGAAGCAGTGTCTCCAAATTGCCACATGCCCTTCGGCAGTGTTTGCACATTTAAAAAAAAGCAGCCTGGGCATTATGATTCGGACTTGTAATCCCAGAACTTGGGAGGCTAAGGCAGGAGGATTGCCACAAGCTCAAGGCCAGCCTGGGCTACAGTATGAGACCTTGTCTGACTAAAACACTAGAAAAATTAGGAGGAAGAAGAGGAGGAGGAGGAGGGCGGGGAGAAGAGGAGGAGGAAGGAAAAGAAGGATGGTTGCAGCAACTAGTAAATGCATTCAAGCCAAAAACATTATCTTTTGGTTCCACATGAAATATCCTAAAAATTATGATTAAATGGTTTGGGCTTTTAATCCTCCAAATAATGCACAATGGCTTCAATAATATATAAATAAACTCACTTTTCCTTTATTTATATTTGTATATAGAAAAATTTAAAGGCATGTTACCTTCCCAGGCATCATTAAAGATACATGGAATGTCACTCTGATGATAAAGAAAAGCAATCTGTTTGGGTTGCTCACTGTAGGAATGACTTTTACAAATGTACATTCTCTGAATAAATGACTTTTACTTAATCTTACAACCGAAAACTTAATCTTCTTAGCTTGTTTATAAGGTAGACAAGCTCACTGAGCCCTGTTTTGCTCCTATGACCTAAGCATATGGCCTTAGTCCTGCATGACCTTCCTTGCCCTCCACTCGAAATAATGTATGAATGTGTTTTATTTATCAAAGTATCAAAGTGCTGTAAGCAGTGTTTATCTCACTTCAATTGTGTGTGTGTCTGTCTGTGTATATGTGTGTATATGTATTGGTCTAGGCCTAGGGATCAGAAGGGACATAATCCTCAGATAAAGGTTGAACTTTTACTTCCCCACTTCATGTTCGATATGTTTTCAATAAAACAAAAAACGAGCCTTGTTCTGGAGCATGGTTCCAAGAGAAATCTGAAGGAACAGGTTCTCAGTAGTTCGGGTCCATTCTTGGCCTTAAAATGGATGCTAAGAGTCAGGCTGGTTTTTGTTAAGGCGTAACTGCAATGTGGCTTCAAATTGTCACAGATGGCCATGGCATAGCTGCTCTTCATGTGTCTCACTTCTAGTGGGAAGCCTCAGCTGGCTGACCCCACAGACTCTTAACTCCTGAGCTGAGAGTAACAGTTTGCAAGTCCTTGCTGTGTGCATAGTTACATACTTTCTGTATTTTCCTCTAATCGTTCAGTGGGATAGATTGTTACCTAACTTTTCAAGCACTTGGGATAGAGTAGTGCTGCTGTTGTTTGCCTTTGTTGTTGTTGTTGTTTATAGTACTTATGTTTGCCTCTGTTTATGGTACTGAGGATCTAATCCAGGACTTTTTAAATGCCAGCTTGCCCATACCACAGATCTACATCCCTGGCCCCTCTCTTTTTTCATTTTTGTTTGTTTGTTTGTTTTGATTTGGTGTGTTTTTTATTTTTTTAAGATAGAGTCTCATGTAGCCCAGGCTGGCCTCATACCTGCTATGAATTCAAGGCTGGCCTTGAATTTCTGATCTTCCTGCCTCTGCCTCTCAAGTGCTGGTATTACAAGCATGCATCACTATGTCCAGCTCTTGTTACCTACTTTTGACCCCAAAGTGGGAATTAGAGAATCAGTAACAAGACTGAGCACAAATGGAGTGGGGAGCCTCCTTCCATTTGGCTAAGAACAGCAGCGAAAAATCCACAAACCAACTTCTCACTCACTCCCTTGGGAAGTTACATATTCAGGACCCCAGGTGGCATGTTTTGAAAACCAGTGAATGAAGTTGATTTAAACTGCATTACTTTCTAAGGAATCTACTGTGTGCCAAATGAAAGGATCAGGAAAATGCTGCATGGACCAAGACGAGGGGTCTTTTGTGAGCAGAGAGGAAAAGGTAGGTTTCTGTTTATTCTACTTCAACTAGGTTTGACTCAGAAAACATTAACATATATCTAAATGTATTCAGTCTATTCTTGTTGGTCATTAAAAGGCAAAATAAATGAATTTGTGTCATAGTTCAGTCCATTGTGGAGGGGAAAGCATGGGAGAAGGAGCTCAAGAGAGTTAATTACATTGCCTCTGCATGCAGGAAGCAGAGAGATGAACGCAAGTGTTTGGCTCATTGTCTCCTTTTTGTGTGGTCTAGAACTCTGACCCATGGAATGGTGCCATTCGCATTCAGAGCAGGTCTTCCCATCCCAAGTAACTCACTTGAAAAGCTTCTTCACAGACATTCCCAGAGTTTGTCTCCTGGGGGATTCTCAAACCTATCAAGTTCACAGGCTCAGGATTAGACACCACAGGCACCTTCATGTTCATAGGAATGGAAAAACGGCTCATGTACAATGCTTTTAACAGAGGACCTGGGTTTGGTTCCCAGCATCCATGGCAGGTGGCTCACAATCACCTGCAACTCTAGCTCCAGGAGGAATTCAACACCTCTGACCTCTGTGAGCACTGGCACTCACATGCATAAATCCACACACAGACAAAAGCATACACATAAAGTTTTTGAAAAACTAAAAAATACCCACAAACAATACAGGAGACTCAGTACAGAAGTCTAACACTCAATTTCTGACACCAAAGCAAGTCCAGAGCCCAATGAATGTGCTAAGGTTGCCATCCTACGTCCTGGGAGTAGGGGGAGAATTCCATTAGAGGGTTCCCTGTAGCTCTGGCACCTCATTTTGCATCAGGGGTGTCAGGAAAAGACACTGACACAGAACTCTCACGCCTGAAGATTCCTGTACCTCTCTCGGTAACTCTGAAATTCTATTTGTGTTTTGTTTTGTTAAGATGTGTACCAAACTGTATAATGAAGATGAATTCCAGCCCTTCGATCCATCCCAGGAACCTATATTTCCTCCTGAACTGATCGTAAGCTGCTTTGCTTTTGTTGTTTTATAACACACTGTGCTATTTACTTATTGAAAATATACTATGGGACCACCAAGCTCTAGATACTAAAAGTTGGAAGTACATCCACTTCCAATGAACCGATGTCCCATTTTTAGGAACTTGTTTAGCTCCACAATACACAATCAAAGTCGAAATCCTGAAAGAGTGATGTTGCCAGGACCTCAGAGACACTATGGCTGAATCTCAGGTGACGATCCTGTGGTCAGAATGTAAAGGACTCACCCAAGGTCACACAGCACTCTGTGAGTTGTCTTAAAGACAGTTTGCAAAACCAGTAAAGTAAAAATAAAATGATACTTAGAACAATCAAATTGCACTGTTCTTACAGTTAACCTCGGGTTCAGTTTAGGAAGGAGAAAAAAGAAAAGGGAAATAATACAAGTCAGGTGGCATGCCCACACTCCTGTTCCATGACTGTGCCCTGGAGAAAGCATGGAAGAGGGAGATAATTCCCCTGGCTTCTCAGAGGACTCAGTGTCATGCACCCCTCAGTGTGTGAGAACTTGAGTACCTTGGGTATGAATCAGTATTTTTAAATTATATCTCTAAATATAGATACATGACATATGCAGTTGTAAAAAAAAATATCTATTTATACTACACCTGCTGAATAATTGAAGAGAGATTTTTCAGTCTGGCAAGATGGCTCAGCAAGTAAAGGCACTTGCCACCAAGCCTGACCTGAATTTGATCCCTGAATCCCTCACATACATGCACATATACACAAATAAATAAATGTTTTTTAAAAAAAAAAAAAAAAAAAAAAAAACTTAAGGGATATTTTTCAAGAACAAATTTTCCTATAATCAGTGTTTGTCTTAAGCTCCAAGATGAGTCTGCTCTGAGTCAGGGTGTTATCAGAATCTCCAATCTATTTCTCACTGCTTTATAGAAAAGCCAGGACAGGTTGATCAAAGGAAATGGATTTGCCTACAATTTTCACCAGTACTGTGAAGAGGGATTTACATTGCTTGTGGCAATGTTACAATTTGTAGAAAAGATGACCCAAAAGCCAGGAAATGTGCCTATGTAGATTTTGCTGTGAGATAAGTTATCAGAATTGTGTGCCTTTTCCTGGGAGCCCAGTTCTTCCTCTGGATCCAAGGCTGCGGCCTAGTTGCAGGCCTGGCATGGAATTTCCTGTGGAAATTCTGACTCTTTAAGACCCCCGATACAATGGTAGGGCAGAACTAGAACAAGAAGCTTAACATTCTAAGTCCAGATTAAGACACTCCAGTATCCCATGTGCCTCATCATATACTCACTTCATAAGAATAGAGAGAATTTGGGCTCCTCTATGTCCAGTCCTTGAGGGCACCTAGCATGTTTATTCATCAGTGCTCATGGGCTCTCATCCATCTGGCAGTTGTAGTCCACTCTTTCCTGATCCCTATAAGTTAGATCTCCTCAGAGAACTAAAATGACCAGCAGACCATTTGGACACCCACAAAGCATGCTGGCTTTGCTTCTCTGCAGCGAATGGCAGAAGACCCAAATAAGCGGAGGCTGACATTCCAAGGGGAGAGGACCACCTGGATCATGCCTGCGACCTTGAAGGACCTTCTGGAACTGAAAGCCAGTTACCCCAAAGCCCCACTTGTCATGGGGAACACCACAGTGGGTAGGTGTTGTTACGTGTTATTTAGTTTGAGTCAGGTAATCTAAGTGCTCTAGTTTCACTTCTGTTGCTGTGATAAAATACCCTGACAAAAAGCAAGGTGAGGAAGAAAGGGCATATTTGACTTACAGTTCTGGTTTCCATCACAGCAGGGAGCCACAGTGGCAGGAACTTGAACAGTTGGTCCACCACAGCCATAATCAAAATCAGAGAGATTATATGTATCCTTGCTTTCTTGCTTTACTTATGCTCAGCCAGCATTCTTCATTAGTATACAGTTCAGGACCCCTGCCTAGGGAATGGTGCTGCCCACCCTGGGCTGGGTCAGTTAACAGCCAAGAGACTCTCCCACAAACATGCCCGTTTTCCAATTGAAACCCTCTTCCCAGGTGATCCTAGGTTATGTCACGTTGACAATTAAAAGTAACCAGCACAGTAAGCATCCATGTCTTTCCTTAAACTCTTCAGAAGTTTAACATATAACACATTTCTATTACTGATGCATAGGCTCCTTTAGAATGTTTTGTTCTTTTGTTTTGCAAATAAGTTGTATGTAATCTTCACTCTGCCGTATTGGTGACAGTTATTAGCATCCATTGTTTTCATTTTCATAATTGCTTTGTGTGTGTGTTTTCCCTTAAGGACCCAATATTAAATTCAAAGATGAATTCTATCCAGTTTTTATATCCCCACTTGGACTTCCGGAACTATATTTTGTGAACACCACAAATGATGGTAAGCATCTCGTTTTCAAAGAAGGTATAACTCTTGACTGGACTGGGGAGCTACTTGTAATCAATAACACTTCACAGAATATCTGACTTGATTTATTCATTCAAAGCAACTTACTGGGCTCCTACTCTGTGTTCTTTATCAGTATCTTCAAACTGACTTGCTCAACTGTGTTACTTAGTGGTACATTATCATTTGAGCCATAACAGTGAGATGCCAAATAGTTCAGTCAAGTATGGAAAGACTGAGCAATGAAACCTGAAGACATACGCTAACCAATAGGAAAATTTCTTGCTGTACCTTACTCCCTGATTCACAGATTTTCTTTGAGGCTCATACTATATCCATACACACACACATACACACACACACACACACACACACACACACACACACACACCCCACAACATAATCTTGGGCACAAGATTTGAAATGCATCTATGAACAACTACCATATTTTTCTTTCATTCTTTTCACAAGTTACTGAGTAATTTCATGAGTCTTACCTCTTTCATCTTCATGACAGCCCTGGGATAGAAACATAGCTCACAGCCTTGGAGTCTCCATTGTCCTATGGAAGATCCAGTAACTTCCCCAGCTTCCCAAGTCAGGAGTAGATCCTCAGTCTTATTTTTCCATATAATGTACAACTATGGCTATCTGAAACATCCCACCACCTGCTATTCAAACTAAGCATTTGAAAAGATAAAAGACTATAGGAGCTAAAAATACTATACTTCAATGGCTAAAAACACTAGCAGTAAACATAAACAAGTAGATGATTTCTTACTGTTCCCTCTAACCTACCAGTCTTAAGCCATTCATTATTTTAACCTATTGGAAAGTCTATACCAATGGATAGGAAGAGATAGCATAATGGAGACTATCCAGGTGGAGATGTAGACACAGGGAGACTGAGCCTGCAGACCCAGATCTGCTGCTCCAACTTTTCTTTATTGCCATCCCTCTAAGGAACAGTAACCCCCCTTTCCTTAATCATCCCTCCATGACATTTTACTACTACGGATAAATGTATAGCTTTTTATGTACAGTAAGTACATTGGTGCACTACACATGCTGAGATTTTTAGTCACTCCCTTGCAGGTAATGCTGGCCCTGTTGAGAATGCCTGAGACAGACAACATCAGTACAGAATCATGCCCTGTTAGCACACCTGCAAGTGAATCTGACCCAAGGGACAGGCAAGTGCTGCTCCTGCTCTCCTTTGATACAAGAGCAACAGGAAGAGATGACTGAGGAAGAGAGGAAAGGGATAAAGGAAATTTTACAACTCAATTCTCACTCAAGTTCAGTGATGGTCACAAAAGTTGTATAAGTCCAAATGCAGCATGCATTATAATCTAGTACCCAAGAGACTGAAGCAGAAGGACCACTAGTCTGAGGCCAGCCTGGGCTATGTAGCAAAAACTTGTCTCAAAAAAACAAAGGTTAGAATTTCCTTATTTGATCCATTTATTCAGGGAAAGCAAATGAAGTATTGGATTTCAGAGATCTGTGGTTGATATGTGTTAAAAATCTATAACAAGGGGGCTGGAGAGTTGGCTCAGTGGTTAAGCACACTGGCTGCTCTTGCAGAGGACCTGGGTTCGATTCCCTGCAGCCACATGGTGGCTAACAACTGTCCATGATTCCAGTTTCTGGGGAATCTGATGCCCTCTACTGACCCCCACGGACATTGCACAATACAGGTGCACTTACCTACATGCAGGCAATACACTCATACACATAAAATAAAAATAATAAAATATTTTTAAAAAATCTATGACAAGCATATCTTTGAGTGAGAAAAAGGATTTGGTACCTAATGTTTAGAATTGTGTTAGTCAGTTTTTCACCACTGTGACAAAATATTTCCAAGGGGAATAAATATTCAGGAAGAAACATTTATTTTGGTTCATGATTTCAGTGGTTCACAGTTCATTCCAACGTGACAGGATGAGCACTGTTAAGTAGAGGAGCTCACATGATGGCACCCAGGGAGCAGACAAAGAAAGAACACCTGCACTAGTTGACTTTCCTTTTTTATTAGCTACTTGCTGTGACAAAATACCTGACAAGGAGCAGACTAAGGGAGGAAGGTTTATTTTGGATCACATTTTCAGGGTACAATCCATCATGGCAGGGAAGTCATGAGAGCAGAAGCTTGAGGCAGCTGGCCACATTATGTCCATAGTCAGGAAGCAGAGAGCAGAGAAAGCTGCTGTGCAGTATCGGCAATCCAAGCCCCTATCCCAGGGAATGGTACCACCCACAGTTAGGGTGGGTCTTCTTACCTCAGTGAACCCAATTTAAATAATCCATCACAAGCATGCCCAGAGGCTAACCTAACATAAATAATTCCCACAGGTGTGCCCAGAGGGTTGTCTCCTAAGTAATTCCAGATCCTGTCAAGTTGATGTCAACCATCACACCCTCCTTTCCCTTTCATTCCATCTGGATCCGATTATGGGACAGTACTACCTACACTGAGGGCAGGTCTTCGCATTACTTAATCTTCCATAGAAATTCCCTCACAGACACCCAGAGGTGTGCTTTACTAATCTTCAAGGTACTTCTCCATCTAATCAAATTGACCATTAGTATCAACTATCACAAGAATAAAGCAAATTGTCAGAAATGTCTTTAGTTATCATTGGTTGCTATCATTCTTAACAAATAGGGAAAGAGGAGATATATTTAAAAGCCTGTTTCCATATACCCTTATCATGTTAAAGCTCACTGTAAACTTGTATTCTCTTATTTTCAGAGGTGACAATAGGGGCAGGATACAGCCTGGCGCAGTTGAACGATGCCTTATATTTTATTGTTTCGGATCAACCAAAGGAGAAGACCAAGACCTATCATGCCCTCCTGAAGCATCTGAGGACACTTGCAGGACCCCAGATTAGGAATATGGCTGTATGTTCCCTATTGCTCTATCAAATAAGACAGAGTTACAAACTGACTTTCAGTTCTGTTCATCTTAACAAATACTCTGAAGAAGACTCTTAAGCCAATGCTGAGCAAGTCTCTACAACATGAGTGTGTGTGTGTGTGTGTGTGTGTGTGTGTGTGTGTGTGTAAAGTGAGGGACATACTATAACTGAACAATGATCCTAGAGTCAGAAGATGCCCCAATTCTTATCCCAGTCACCTGTGAATGATAGGACCCTAGAGAAGTCACTTGAACTCTTTAAGCGTCTGTAGCTTAAGTTTGGAAATTAAGGACCAACCAAATGGGACTGTCTCTGAGGTCCCATCCAGCTCTAACCATCTGTGAAACATGCCTTGTCCAAGGTGTAGCCAACAAATCTCACCTTCCCAAATACTATTCTGATTGGTTGTCTTAGACCTTTGCACTGATGTCCATTTCTGACATATGTATCCCATGGATACATCCTTGGATTTCCCCAGGTATCTCACTGGGGTTTCCCTATTGTTCGGGATATCATAGTAATGAACTCAAGCCACTCCCCCCATTCCATGCATGATGGGTAGGTCAGCAGGATGTGGTGGGGTCTCCTTGATCCACAAAGCTTGCACATGTTCTCACCTGCATTTCATGTCCATTCTCTGAATGACCTTGCTCCTCTCAGTCAGCCTGTCCTCAGAAGCCCCCTGAAGATCCCTGTTCAAGCCTATGCTAAGCAACCTTTACTAGAGGCTTAAAGCCACAGACAAGCATTAGGTTTCTCAGCAAACCACAGCAGTGCTGAATGCAAATGCACCACGTCCTGGGGGTCTGCAGTGCATTCTCAGGCTGTAGGCTCTCCACCTGCCCCGTTTTGTGGGACACCCTTTCTTCCCTTAGGCCATACCCTCTCTTTTTATACCCTAGCCTGCTGACATCACTCACCAAATTCCCATCCCAAAAACAACTTAGGGGAAGAAATGGTTTGTTTCACCTTACATTCCTAGGTCACAATCCATCACTGAGGGAAGTTAGTTCAGGACCTCGAGTGAGGAACCTGGAGACAGAAACTGAAGTGGAGACCATGGAGGAATGCTGCTTACTGGCTTGCTTCCCCTGGCTTGCTCAGCTACATATTTTAAAAATAATTTTTTGGCTTTATTTTTACTTTATGTGTATGTATGTATTGCATGCATGTATACAAGTATACCCATGTCATGCAAGTGCATCTATGTCATGCAATGCCCATGGAGGGCAGAAAAAGGCATCGAATCCCTTAGAACTGGAGTTATGGATAGTTGTTAGCTACCATGTGGGTGCTGGAATTTGAACCCATGTGTTCTATAAGAACAGCCAGTGCTCTTAACCAGTGAGCCATCTCTCCAGCCCAACAGCTACCTTTTTACACATTTCAGGCCTACCTGCCTAGGAATGACATCCACTGGGCCTTCCTGTATCAACTAGCAATTAAGAAAAGACCTCACAGTCCTGACCACAGGCCAATCTGATCTGGGAAATACTTATTTTGAGGTTACCTCTGCCCAGATGACTCTAGTTCATGTCATGTTGACAAAAGCTAACCAGCATACACATATCCCCCCAAAGTACAAAACAAAACCAGTGGTACTATAGTGGGTGATTCTGTTTGGTGATTTTTTTTCATCTTGCCATTGCATTCTTGTCATCCATGTCAACTTCTTCCTGAGTTTTATTTTTATGTGATTTCCATAACTCAGAATCATTTTAATTTATGTATATTTTTCAATATTATGGGTAACTTGGAATTATAGTTTTCAAGAATGGAATTTTAGAGTTATTTTGGTTTACTCTCTCCATAGTAGTA
This sequence comes from Nannospalax galili, assembly GCF_000622305.1. Classification (NCBI taxonomy): domain Eukaryota; kingdom Metazoa; phylum Chordata; class Mammalia; order Rodentia; family Spalacidae; genus Nannospalax; species Nannospalax galili. Next base: position 373,165 of record NW_008329141.1, on the reverse strand, counting down.
AAAACTCATATTTCTTTTTTTAATATTTATTTATTATCTTTATTTTATGTATATGAGTATATTGCCTGCATGTAGGTGGGGCACCTGTGTTATGCAGTGCCTGTGGAGGTCAGAAGAGGGCATCAGCTCCCCCGGAACTGGAGTTTATGGATGGTTGTTAGCTGCCATGTGGATGCTGGGACTTGAACCCAGGTCTTCTGCAAGAGAAACCAGTGCTCTTTAACTGCTGAGCCATATCTCTAGCCCAAAATTCATATTTCATAAACTGAAGCTCACCATATTTCATCATAATCCTCTTTACTCCCTTACATAATCTTTGGAGAATGGCTCTAAATTGTCACTATTGCTCTATAAATGGTAACTGAAATCTGTTGCTGTCTTCCTTTGTCTACATCAGCCATTAACCAAACGCTGATTTTCCTGCCCTTCATAGTCTATGCTGGATTGTAGAACTTATGCTGATTCTAATGAGTTCAGTCAACTGGTTTTCCCCTGATTTTTCTGGCTGTCTCCTGTTCATTCTATGCTATTAAATGGTTTGTCATTCAGTTAAAAGAAAAAACTTACACAAGATCTTTGTGTACATAATTCCTTATCTGTCAATTAACAAAGCTTTTTAAATATCTTTTTTTATTTAGACTTTGGGAGGACATGTGGTAAGCCAACCTAATTTTTCTGACCTAAATCCCATTTTAGCAGCAGGAAACGCTACCATCAATGTGATATCTAAAGGTAAGAGGCCAGGCTTTGGGCATTTTATTTAGTACCTATTGCTGTCACATGGCTCCTGCTGTAAATGATGAACTAGGGACCCAAGAACACCTTACTCAGCCTCCTGAGCTACATTTATATTAGGAAGACACTGTGGTCACTGCTCCTGTTTTCCAGGTGTTCTGTGTCTCATAGATCAGACTTACTGTCCCTGACAATTTTTCTTAAATATTTGACCCATTTATAAGCAGCCCAAATTTAATATCAAAGTTCAGGAATAGAACTAGGGCCAGCAAGATTGTTCAGTGGTAAAGTGACCTGTGGTCAAGCCTGATATGACCTGAGTTCAGTCCCTGTGACCCACATCATAGAAAAAGAAAACTGACTCACACAAGTTATCCTCTGACCTCCACTTGTGTGCCATGGCATTCACACATACACACACAAACACAAAGTAAATAAATACAAAAAAAGAAAAGAATTAACACAAGTGCTCTCCGTAGCTTTAAAAGATTTTGGTAACATTCTTCCCACAGTTTCAAAAAGAAAGCAACTTTCCTTGCAGCAATTTTTTTTTTCTTTTGTTCTGTTTTGTTGAGACAGTATCTCTCTGTAGTCCCAGTTGGCCTGGAACTTGATATGTAGACCAGGCTGGCCTCTATCTCACTAAGATCTGTCTGCTTCTGCCTCCCAAGTGTTGGGACTAAACACATATACCACCATGCCTAACCATAATTTTAATTTTAAACTAAATCAAATCTGTGGGGCATATTTACCGTTTCTCAATCAAAGACAGTTTGAACTTTGTGGAGGAACAACCATTTCAACTTAGGAAAATAAAAACGACCATTCTACTGATGATTCTCTTTGGTTAAAATTACAGTTTTTAAAACTGTAACTCAAATGAGTATGGTAAACTGTCTAAGAAAAAATACATATACTTATCATTGGAATCAAAGAGAAGATAGGGCTGGGGTGGTAGCACAGTCCATGAAGTGATTTCCATAGAAGTTCAATCCCCAGCACCCATGATGGCATGCTTGTAATCCCAGAGCTAGAGAGGTGAAGACAGGTGGATCTCTAGTTCAATAACCAGTCAGCCTCGCCTAATCGATGGGTTCTGGGCCAAGAGGCCTTGTCACACAAAAACAAGGTGGGTAACCCCTGAGGAACAACACCTGAAATTGACATCTGGCCTCCATATGCATACACACACACACACACACATATACACAAACACACATATACACACACATATGCACACTTGCACGTACATGCACACCAACATACATGAACACATACATATCCAAAGAAGAAAAGATAAATTATACACGTGCACACACACACACACACACACACACACCCATGGTACTTTGGAAAGATCATTTAACCTCCCTGGATCTCTTTTTCCATTTGTGAAATGTGAGCATTGTAGCATGTTGCTGCCAAATAACTAGAAAGGTCTTTAAGGCTGGTGTTTGTGACTGGCATTTAATGGGCTAAAATAACCCAAAAAGACATTTCAGCTCATCTGGTTCCATCCTAGGAACCAAAATTTCTGCCTTAGGCAGCCCCACCCCCACCCCCACCCCCTATGGCACCTCCCACCTCCCTCACACCCTCCCACCCCACCTCTGTCAGGAGCTAGGACTCTCACTCTGTTCTGGCTCTCAGCCCACAGCAGCTCAGTCCACCAGACACTTCAGAACAGGTGCTTGTTACATCATAGTCTCCAGTTTGACAAAGAGTGCTAATCCAGATCTTTTTCTCCAACAGAAGGAACTCGGCAGATTCCTTTAAATGGCCCTTTCCTTGAGGGCTCCCCCGAGGCCAACCTGAGACCAGAAGAGGTTGTGCTGTCCATTTCCATTCCTTATTCCACTCAGGTGAGGCTCCCTGGCCTACCACTAGCCCCACGCTTGCCCTGTGCTTTCAGGAAGAACAGCCCTCCCTACTGCAAACAGTAGAGTTTGCAAACAGGAGTGTTTGGTCCGCTCCTGGTGAGAGGAAAATTCCCACACAGCCATTTGATGAACTTCTATATCAGGGCCACATTATGACTTTAAAAAAATTAGTTTATTTTTATTTTATGTGTTTGAGTATTTTGTCTTCATTTATATATGTGAAATACATCCATGTATGCCTGGTGCCTACAGGGGCCCAAAGATGGCATCGGATCCCCTGGAACTGGAGTTACAGACAGTTGTGAGCCTCCATGTGGGTGCTGGAAACCAAACCTGGTCTTCTTCAAGAGCAAACAGTGCTCTTAAATACTAAGCCATCTCTCCAACTCCACCACATTATGACTTTTGAGAAACCTAGGCACTTTGGTCTTTATGACAATAAAATAGGATAAAATAAAAATCTAACCTGAATGTGTTCAGATAAAGATGAATGTAATCCTGATTGCATTATTATATTCATTTCTTTCTTTTGATTTTTCAAAAGAAATTAAAAATAAACATTTCCATTGGGCCCCTTAAAGTACTATGGCCCTACCTCTTGCTTAAAGATAGACTGGCCTTGCAAAAAGGGAACCTTCTGTGTGAGTGGAATATTTAGTTTCGGGTATACATGCATTTTAGACCAGAGTGTGTAAACTTATAATCAATATCAGCTACAGGAAATTTCTGACCTGAGTTTTTTATTATAAAGTTTATCGTAAAGGTACTTAGCAACCAACCAGTATTTATGAAGTAGGTAGCTTACATGAAATCATTTATGGACTGGGCACCTACCACTCTACAGTAGCACAGTACTAAACCTGGGGACACTATGAACGTTGAAACAGCGTTCTTTTCTCCAAGCTCTCTAAGTCTAGTGGGAAAGTCATGGAATAGGAAACAAAAGTCAGTGAAGACAGGAAATAAGTGGACAAAGAACTGGAGGAGCTCAGAGCTGGAAGAGCCAGGGTAGCAGAGCTGTGTGAAGAGGAAGGGCAACAGCCAGTGGGGTCCAGCATAGACTGTAATAGCCTTTGGATCTGTGGAGAGAGGGGTGCCCCACCATTCCAGGCAGGAGAACTGTGAAGGGATGGGAGGGCAGACCAAACCAACCAGGGGACGTGAGGCTGGGAGGGTGGCTGGACCCCGACACGCGGCACCAAGTGCAGAGGGAACTTGGGGTATTTAGCAGATGCCCATCTTTGAAAGCTTAAAGCACAGTAAAACTTAGGTGTTGAAAGAACAGCAGATCCAGCAGACAGGCCAGATGGATTGATTGGGAGGAGACCCAAGATTAAAAGATCAGTTAGGAGGCCTGTGCCATAATTCAGGTGGCCTGTGCCATAATTCAGGTGGGAGACAGTTGTGAGTGTGGTGGTGGCAAGAATGGAGAGAGAGAGAAAGGGCCCCACCGAAAAACACAGCTCGATGATCCACGTGTCACCAAAGCTGCTTTTATCACTAGAGCCTTCCATAGCAAACACGCTTGATGCTGGATAGGGCTCAGGTGATACAAATGACTCTGCCCTCTACCCCAAGATGCCAGCACTTTAGGACTCTAGTATCCCAAGCCAGTGATGAGAGTCCACCTAGAATGGCAGGTGTAGACCTAGATGGAACTTTGAAAGTCATGTGTTCCAGTGGCATTCAGCTTTTTCCTTTAACGAAGGGATTTCATTCAAATAAAACTTATACAGAAAGCAGAATCAAAACAGATACCAGTAAAGCTGTGGTTGTGGTAATTGGTCTGAGAAGCACATCATCTCCCGATCTTCCCTTCGTCCCTCTCAGCAGCCCTCACACATCTGGTCCAACTCAGTGTCTTTCTAAAGTAAATTAAGACCCAAACAGATTCAGTTACTTCCACATGACCACAGGTAATAGTACAGTGAAACGAAAAGACAGAGCCTAGAGCTTAAGTAGACTCTGAACCCCAGTTGTCTGTGACCTTGTACAAGTTGGTAACATGTTCCCTCATAGTTGGAAATGTGCAGAGTTGCTGAGGATTAAACATTACTACACATGAAGCATATGGAACAATACTGACGTAAGCTACCATCACCAACAGTGTCTATGTGATGAACCATTCACAGGATCTCTGTTACAAATAATGATCAGAGGGGCTGGGGAGATGTATCAGTGAGTAAAGTGCTTGCCATGCACATATGAGGATCTGAGTTCAGTCTCCAGCACACACACTTAAAAGAAAAAAATGTCAGGCTGGAGAGATGGCTCAGCATCTTCTTGCAGAAGACTCAGGTTTGAATCCCAGCACCCACATGGCAGCTAACAACTGTCCGTAACCCCAGTTCCAGGGGACCCGACAGCCTCTTCTGTCCTCCTCAAACATTCATTGCATGACACAGGTGCACTTACCTACATGCAGGCAATACATGCATACATATAAAATAAAAATAATAAATATATAAAATATTTTAAAAAGTCAAGTGTGGTGGTCTGTCTGTAATCCCATCTCTGGGTTGGGGTAAGGGAGACAGGTGGATCCTTGAAGCTCACTGGGTAGTCACCCTAGCCAGTTGGTGAACTCCAGGTCCAAAGGGAGACCGGGTCTAAAATAAAATAAGGTAAAGAACAATCAAAGAAGACATTCGATGTCAACCTCTGGCCTCCACCTTCACATGCATGCACACAAACACCTGCAGACACATACACCACACACAAAACCATCAGAGTTGTTGCTGTGTGACATGCACCAACTGTTCCAAATGTCTTCTTATCTCTAGTGGCACTTTGTGTCAGGGCTTCGGATGGCACAACGTCAGGAAAATGCCTTTGCCATTGTCAATGCTGGCATGAGTGTGAAATTTGAAGAAGGCACGAACACAATCAAAGATCTTCAAATGTTCTACGGACACGTTGGCCCCACTGTTGTCTCTGCAAGCCAAACATGCAAGCGGCTCATCGGGAGGTGGGTCATGGCGCATACAGGCATAGTACACAGGCCTTTCTTGTTTAATTTTTTAATATAGAAATCGACTCTTCATTATTATTTTTATTGAGTTTTTGTGTATCTCATATACAACATCTTAATCATCTTTATACACCCTTCCCTGTCAGCACTCTCCCATAGCCCCCATTGGATTTCATGCATTCTGTCACTTATGTTAAGACCTGTTGAATTAAGTTAGTGTCCCCTGACATCCTTCAGTACACGGTCATCCACTAGGGTCTAGTCAGCCTATCTAGAGTCACTTCCTTAAAGAAGATCAGCTCTTCCTCACCCAGCCATAATCAGCTGTGCTTTAATTTTTTTAATAAAATCGTACTTGTGGAAATTTTCTAAGATACACATCATATATATATATATATCTTCAAGGTACAGAGTCTTCTATTGCAAGTTTATATAATAAGACGTACAAATTACATGATTCGAGTAAATATTAAGTAATTAACTTGTAAAATAAGCAATTAGCTCTGATATCGAGTCCTAAAGATAAAGAAATCTGAAAAGTTCTTAAGCCACATAGGAAGATGAAATGTTCAAAAACGTCAAACAGCCTTCCTTCTGGAATTCTTAATGTCTAGCATCTAGGAAGTGGTGCTTGTCTGTTTTTGAAACAGGGTCTCACTGTATAGCCCTCACTACATAGACCAGGCTGGCCTTGAACCCATAGAGATATGCCTGCCTCTGCCTCCTGAGTCCTAGGATTAAAGGTGTGCACCACCACATCCAGCTGGAAGTTTTAAAAAATTCTTCCAACTGCTGATTTTATAATAATTTTTATTTATCCATTACTCTCATTATAATTAACTGGAATTTAATGTGTGTTTTTCTCAACTACTAAATTAAATCCACATTTCCAAAATAATTATGTAGAAATTTCCATTTGTGAAGTATTCTGCAGCTGTTTCAGGCATTATCATATTTTTATTCACTGTGATATGTGTGCCAGGCTCCAGTCTAATTGAGGATACAGAAAACCCCAGATCTCAGAAAGCTTTGATTTAGTAAGCTTTTGGGTTTTTCAGTCTAAACTATTTGAAGTACATCCACACTCTCAATTCATGAAACTAAAAGAACAATAAAGACTCAGTAAGAAATACTTGGCAGCCATCACATCAGGCGCTAAAGAAAGCTAAGAAAGTTAGGTCTGGTGGAACACACTTACAATCCTAGCACTCAGGAGATACAGAAAGGAAGATCAGGAGTTTGAGGCCAATCTAGACTACATAAAATCCATCTCAAAATAATAACAAATGGGAAAAGAAAAAAAGCTAATGACGTATCTTGAGGAAATTTTACTTAAACTTCGAAGGTAACTAACTACAGTGGCACCCATCTTTCCTTGCCCTAGGAGTGTCTGTCTGCCTGTCCTAACACACATTCTGTTACTATAACAAACTACTTGAGACTGAGAAATTTACAAAAGAGAGTTTTATTTCACTCCATGGTCCTAGAGGCTGGAAGCCCAAGGTGTAGTTCTGGCAAGCCTTGCTTGCTGCTACGGGGTAAAAAGTGGAAAGGCATTTACAGAAGACAGAGAACAAAAAAGGTAACCTTGCTCTATAGCCTCTATAGCTCTAAACCGTAGATTGCCTCTTAAAGGCACCACCTCCTAACTGCAGCACAGAGAATCAAATTTCAACATGAGTTTCAGAGAGGACAAACTACAGCACCCACTCTTCTGTGAAACGCTCACCTCATCTTCTTTCCTGCCAGGCAGTGGGATGACCAAATGCTGAGTGAGGCATGCAGATGGGTTCTGGAGGAGATCCGCATTCCACCAGCAGCTGAGGGTGGCATGGTGGAATTTCGGAGGACCCTCATCATCAGCCTACTCTTCAAATTCTACCTCAAAGTGCGGCGAGGGCTGAACAAAATGGTAAATGACTTCTCTGGGTCCCTGGTGCTGAGAGCCTGAGCATGAATCTGTGCATGAGGAACATCTCCTGCCAACACATGTATGAAATTCTCAAAAATAAGAAATTATGTCCATAGGTGTGTCCTAGAATACACCCCAATGCCTATAGGTGCCACTTTGATTTAAACTTATCAAAGCCATCAGCTGACCCAAATATAGCAGAAAACGACTACCATCTTGTTCCTTTTTTCTTCTTTCCTTTAATTTTTATTCATTTTTATGTGTATGAATGTTTTGCCTGCATGTATGTAAGTGCATCCATGTGTGCAATACTACAGAGACCAGAAGAGAGCATCAGATTCCCTGGAACTGAAGTTACATACAGCTATAAGACTCATGTGGGTGCTGGGAATCGAACCCAGGTCCTCTGCAAGAGCAGCCAGTGCTCTTAACCACTGAGTCATCTCTCCAGCCCCTACCCTTGTGTTTCTTTTATGGCTGAGAACTTTGTTGTATTGGTTCAATCAGTCCTTTTCATCAGCATTATATCAGTGGTATTTTTGTTACATTCTATTATATGTTATGTAACATATTCAGTATGTAAATATCTAATTAGATATATCTACACCAACTTCATGTTTTCATTTTATGTGTTATGTATTATTATGTAGTGTTGGGGGGCTGATACTGGGGAATGAACCTTGCACAGGCTGGTCAAACATGCTACCATCAAGTTAAAGCTCCAGCCCTTACATTCTCTTATGCATTACAGATATATGCTGTACCTATAAAAACAAAATTTCAAAAATAGACCATATTGTAATAATCCTACCATAACCACTATTACCGTTTTAGGATATAAACATTATGCATTTTTACATTTATGTAAGTGTATTTTACATGTTTCATATATTTCTATATTTATACTTTTTGCAAAATTGAAATCATCCTGCACATAAATGTTTGCAATGCATCTTTTTCACTCACTTACAGTCCATGAACTATATTTTTCAGTGCCATAAATATACTTCTACAAATTCGTTTTTCACAATTATTGAATTTTGTATATGAACATAATATATAATATATACAACATAATTGACTTAGCCATTTCCCTATTCTTAGTTCTATTTCTACACCTAGTTTCTCAAGTTAGTAGTGTAAGTTGTAAAATTAAATGCAAAGTAATCTTTTCAGGATCCTCAGAAGTTTCCTGATATCCCAGAAAATTTCGTGAGTGCTCTGGATGACTTCCCCATACAAACACCCCAAGGAATTCAGATGTTCCAGGTTAGTGGGTCGGGCTTTTTATATTTTAATCTGTCTGTGCATTTAAATATATGTCATCCATGCACTTCTCTCTTTTCAATAACTTTATTATGAGTAAAGATAGAATCTGTAAAAACTAACTGTTACCTATGGCCACATATACACAGCCTGCTGCTTGACTCAAGGCTACACAGGAATTAGAGTCTGAGTCTCTCTTTATTACTTTCAGGTTTGTCACCTAAAACTTCCTCTGCTTTACCAATGTCTGACCTCCTTTAGAGTCTGACTTGGTGTTAAATGCCTTCACAAAGCCTTCCTTGCTTTGCTATAATCACCTGGAATCTTCCATTATATATTTTTGTTGCCCTTTATCAGTTGTATAAATTATTCTTTATGTCTAAGGTAGACCACATTATTTTAATGTGTGTTTGTGTGTGCTCTGACTAGAATCTCTGAGGACACACACAATGCCTTCTTTGTGAGGGAGAGATAATGCAACCAGAGTACTCAAGGGATATTTATTAACCTTGATTCATAGATGTGGGTGAGTTGTCCGATTGTCAAGAGCTAAATTTTCACTTGTGAGTGAACCAAAGATATCAGATCCAATTTTCAGATTTGGTATAAAATATCTTTCCTGTTTATTAACAGTGTGTGGATCCCAAACAACCCCAACAAGATCCAGTTGGACACCCAGTCATGCACCAGTCGGCCATTAAACATGCCACAGGAGAAGCTGTATTTGTTGATGACATGCCTCCCATTGACCAAGAACTCTTCCTTGCTGTAGTAACCAGTACCAGAGCTCATGCAAAGATCTTGTAAGGAAATCTACAGTGATTCCACCTGTTACTGAAATGCATTCCTATTTCATTTCCAAATTGAAAGCTTACTATGTATTTAAGTCAATTTAGAATACTCTTCTCTTCTGAATGAGAATCTGTCTTTTTTTTTGTTTCTTTGTTTGTTTCTCTGTTTGTTTGAGTCAGTATCACCATGTAGCCCTGGATGGCCTGGAACCCACTGTATAGCCCAAGCTGCCTCAAACTCACAGAGATCCTTCTGCCTCTGCCTCCTAAAGGCTAAGATTAAAGGTATGTGCTATCACACCCAGCCAAGAATCAGTCATTTTTTAAGTTATAAATTAATCTGTGACCAAGAGTTAGAATACGTGCTAACACTAATAATTTTTCAAAATAGACTATTCATGATTTAGTTACGACACTCATAGTTTTTTTCCTTATTTGAGGAGTCACTTATACATTACTGTGCACTTACCCTTGCAAATTAATATCTGCCTTCATGTTTTTCCTTCCAGATCAATTGATATTTCAGAAGCCCTGGCATGTCCAGGTGTGGTTGATGTGATTACAGCTGAGGATGTTCCAGGAGATAATAACCACAGTGGAGAGATTTTATATGCACATAATGAGGTTCGTGACATGTATGGATTGTTATTCTAATACTCTGGTAGATATGCCAAAATCATTGTTGGTTATGGTTATAGCTTCCATAGATTCATGTACACATCACAAAGATTTACTAGAAATCAATAACTCTGCCTCAGTAATTCTCCACTTCCCTATTAAATCTTGAATCCCCTTGAGAGTCTGATAAGAAGTTGTAAGTCCTCTCAAAGAAGTTTTCTAAATAGTTGGGAAAGTCACAGAAACAATACAGAGTACAAAGACATTGAAAGGAAACAGAATTTCATGAGAGTCTGATAAGAAGTTGTAAGTCCTCTCAAAGAAGTTTTCTAAATAGTTGGGAAAGTCACAGAAACAATACAGAGTACAAAGACATTGAAAGGAAACAGAATTTCATGAGAGTCTGATAAGAAGTTGTAAGTCCTCTCAAAGAAGTTTTCTAAATAGTTGGGAAAGTCACAGAAACAATACAGAGTACAAAGACATTGAAAGGAAACAGAATTTCATGAGAGTCTGATAAGAAGTTGTAAGTCCTCTCAAAGAAGTTTTCTAAATAGTTGGGAAAGTCACAGAAAGAATACTAAGTATAAAGACACTGAAAGGAAACAGAATTCCAGAGTGTCCAATTTTTGTGCCCTACCCCCAAGCCCCACTCAAGCCACTATTTTAAATATATTTCCATAGGTAGAAAATGGCTTTCCTTTTAGTAACAAAAATATCAGTAGGTAATGTAAGAATGTGAGAACAGTAATTCCTTTGGGAATTTTTCTATGTTTTGTTTTTGCGTTTGAGACAAAGTGTCGTATATTCCAGACTAGCCTCGAACTCTCCATGTAGCCATGTGCACCACCACACTCAGTTTATGGGATAATGGGACTTGAACCCAGATGCTTCATGTATGCTAGGCAAGCACTCTACCAACTGAGCTACATCCCCAGTCCCTGATTCTATGTTTTAACTACTTAACAACATATGGCTTTTCTGCAGGTAATTTGCGTGGGTCAGATCATCTGCACCGTGGCTGCGGATACCTATGCTCATGCAAAAGCCGCAGCCAAACAAGTGAAGATTGCTTATGAAGACATAGAGCCAAAGATTATCACAATAGAGGTAGAACACTTTTCATCTTCTAAAATGACTAGGGTGGTGTATATTGGACAGAATTCAACCCAGTAGTCATGGAATAAAATAATTCATGCTTCATCTATACTTTAGCCAGTGTTACTATCAATTTAGAGTATAGACTCCAGCAATCTGCACCTCAAGTAAGGACACTGAGACTTTCCTCTTCTCACTAGCACTTTGACAAGTATCAGAATAAATGAAACACCCTGCACCCACTACTTCTGTGGCCTCTGACCAAAGCCTGAACTAAGAAAGGCAACACCAGAGAAATGTCCTAATGACCTCCCATGCACAAGTATTAAGTGGAAAAGTTTAGAGCACTGTGCAACTCATGGAAGATGTAACATTGCTGTGTTACAACTAGTGGGTCCTCTGTCTCCCTGACCAATTGATGCTTACACATAAGCTCTGGAAACAGACCACTTGGATTCACTATGTGGCTCTGCCTTTAACAGCCTCTGAACAGCAATGAAGGCTTTGGCAAGTTGTTTAAATCTCTCAAACCTCAATCCCTTCATGTATAAAATGGTAAACTTTAAGCATCTACACAAAAAGGTCATTGGGAAAATTAAACAAGGGAATTCAAGTAAAATGTTGATAATAGCACGTGCATCAGGGAGTGTAGTCAATGGATATTAACGATCAGTCTTGGTTTTGCTGTTATTAATGAGGGCAAGGTATGTTGTATTTTCTTTATATCGCTGGTGCCTACCAAAGTTGCTAATCACATAGCGAGTGCTCAATAAGTGTGTGTTAGATGACAGAGGCATGGAAAGATAGATGGACAGTTGGAGGTGTAAGGAGGATGCAGCCTTGAGCATCCTCTGATTCTCTCCTGTACCTCCTAGCAGTTTCCAGGTTTATCTTTAGCCATTATCCTTTAAGCATCCCTTAAGCCTGTTCCTCTCTTTCTTTGCCTTCTCATTTTCCCCACTCTCCAGCCCCATCCTTGATATCTTGCTGTTAGAATAACCACTTACAGAGGCTCCCCTCTTCCTTTTCAACCCATCTATCTATGACATGAACTTGTCTAAGCCATGAAGTTCATCAGGTTACCTTTTCTATTCAGCAGTGTTCTCTTAGGCACGATCCAAACTCCTTAGCATGAAATCAAGGCCTTTCATAGACTAGCCCAGTCCACCTTCCAAATTCATTATCCACCATCATCATCCACTGTTTCTTCATAGAAAACCCACCCCCAGCCAGCCTTATCTCATCCTCACTTTGGTCCCTCACTTATTACATGACACACTTTTGACAAAACGATTCAGGATCCAATTCAAATAGTCACTGGGCAATATCTGAACATCCTAGGCCCTACCTGCTTTCTTCTTGACATCTCTTTACTACATCATGTGCCCATCTTGCCCCAGAGTTATCACGTAGCAATCTAGAGGTGAGGCTGGGTTTATATTCCCTTGCATTCCCCTCAGATCCTCCCCAGAGCCTTGAACAACATTAGATAAAGTCACCAGTAGCACAATTCTTTGAGTTGAGCTCTTCTAACTCTTCACCCTCATAGTCCCCAGTTGTCATAGTGTATGAAGAGCTGATAGATTAGAAGCCTAGAATTCCAATGGGGACAAATAGCTTATTAAAATCAACAAAAAATTATATTATTTTGGTTTGTTTGTTTGTTTTCTCACTGCAGCAAGCCCTAGCACACAATTCTTTTCTTTCTGATGAGAGAAAAATTGAGCAAGGAAACGTAGAGCATGCCTTTGAAAATGTGGATCAAATCATTGAAGGTAAGTGTCACCGTGTTGAGCCAGAAAGAGAAAGCTTCTGAAGATGAAGGCTCATCTGACTTGAGAAAAACTGAAAGTCTCTCCTAATGTGATTGTTAAATAGCAATTCTAAATGCACAATATGTTTACAGCTTGAAGAATTTTACATATGTATAAAGCTATGAAAGTACTGACTGCACCAGAATATAGAATATTTCTAGCACCCAGAAATCCTTCAAGAAAACACACACACACACACACACACACACACACACAAATAAATGTAATAAAAAATAAATAAAATGCTTAAAATGTGCTATTCTAGAATAAAGATTATTTTGAGATGAAGGCAGCTGTGTAATAAGAGCCACGGAAAGCTGCCTTTCCTCTATCTAAAAGAAGGCTGTAAATTTCCCTCTGCCCTAGGCTTTCCTTCCCCCCGCCCCACACCAGGAAAAGCCAAGCAAGAGGCGCTCTAGACTCTCAGCAGCCCAGGGCTGGCACTGGGAGGTGTGCACAGCAAGCCTCACTAAAATAACCCTTTTTCACTGCTGGTCCCACCCATCTGTTTATCTCCTGCATTTTACCACATCTAGAAGCTCTGAAGAGTTTCCATTTATTTTGTCACTTCTCCAAAAAAATTTCTTCCCTTTATTAAAATGGCACCTAAACCTTTAGGCCTGAACACTTCTTGAGGGTTTTTTTTTTTTTCTGTGAGTACCCCCACTCCCACCCCTCATCATGTATACAGAAATAAAACTCTTATTAAAAACAATAAAAATGCTGGGCGTGGTGGTGCATGCCTTTAATCCCAGCACTTGGGAGGCAGAGGCAGGCAGGTCTCTGTGAGCTCGAGGCCAGTCTGGTCTACATAGCAAGCTCCAGGTCAGCTGAGGCTACAGGGAGACCCTGTCTCAAAAAGGCCAAAAAAAAAAAAAAAAAAGACTGATAAAAATGAGCTGGAGAGATGGCTCAGCAGTTAAGAGCACTGAGTGCTCTTGCAGAGGACCCAGATTCAGTTCCCAGCACCCACATGGCATCTATAACTCCAGTTCTGGGGGAATCCTCTTCTGGCTTCTGTGGATATTGTACAACATGGATGCACTTATATACATGCAAACAATACACTCATACACATAAAATAAAAATAATAAAATTTTAAAAATAAAAATAAAAACAAAAGAAATATGTATATGTTTAATTTTAGATTGAATTCATTATATACATTCTGGAAGTGAACTTTTAGGGAGAGGGAGCTTTTTAAATAGGAAAGAAATGATTTTTAATTAATTTTTAGTCTACAAAATAATGGATTTTGTAAGGACGTTTGCAGACATATGTATCATTGTACTTTGCATATTCGCCCCTCACTACCGTCCCCATCCTTCCTTCCCCTGTTGCTGGCCCCCTCCCTCCACCACATAGCTTGCTTTCTGTGTTTATTTGAGTATGCATGTGTGCATACGTGTGTGTAGGCATACATGTATGCCTGTATTGTTAAATTTGGATTCTGCATATGAGAGAGCACATGCTATATTTTGTATCTATAGTCTTCAGATGAGCATTTCAGGACTCCTGTTCTATTGTCCCAAGAAATAATTTTAAATAAACTTTTGAATGTGTCAGTGCAATTTGCTTATTTTAGCATAGGAGTCTTCAGTTAGTCATAAAGTAAAACACTCCTTTTTAATATTTACACCAAGACCATATACTGCTTTTAGTGTGGTCTGAAAAACTATAAAAATGTGCTGAAAAAGTCAGAAAACTCATATATTTCCTTAAAAGTAAGGTGGTTTGGCCGGGCGTGGTGGCGCACACCTTTAATCCCAGCACTTGGGAGGCAGAGGCAGGCAGATTTCTGTGAGTTCAAGGCCAGCCTGGTCTACATAATGAGTTCCAGGACAGCTGGGGCTACAGGGAGACCCTGTCTCAAAAAGACAAAAAAAAAGTAAGGTTTTTTAAGGATAGATGACTACCTCATCTCGCCATTCTAAATTTTATATTCATCAACAAGTTACTTTGCCCTTCTGTGTCTCCTTGATTGTCAATATCACCTACTTCAGGTATATATTATTAGTTCACCTATTTTTACAGCTGAGAACACTGGGCTTAACAACTTGGCCAAATTCCCCAAGCATATTGATGGCTGAGCCTGGATATGTAGCCAAAGTAGTCTATGATCTCAAGTTCAGCACATCGCAGGTCTAATCACCTCACTACACAGATGAGAAAACTGAGGCCAAGAGAGACAGAGTAGATTACCCAGGACCCCTCAGCCAAATGGGCTCAGATAAGATTGAGTAACTCCAGTTCCGAGGGAATCATCTTCTGGCTTTTGTGGATATTGCACAACATGGGTGCACTTATATACATGCAAGCAATACACTCAAACACATAAAATAAAAATAATAAATAAAATTTTAAAAATAAAATAAAAATAAAAACAAAAGTAAAAGAAATATGTATATGTTTAATTTTAGATTAAATTCATTATATACATTGTGTTTTAAACAAATGATATGAAGTCCAGCTCCACAAGCTAACACAACTCACCTCCACAAACAGAACACCCCCAGAGCTCCAGCAAGGGGGCCTATGTCCAAACATTGACCTGTGTGTATGCTTTGCAGGTGAGGTCCATGTGGAAGGTCAGGAGCATTTTTACATGGAAACACAAACTATTCTGGCTATCCCCAAAGCAGAAGACAAAGAAATGGTGTTACACCTGGGAACACAGTTTCCAACCCATGTGCAGGTAACAAATGTCAATGTGATGCCCACAGAGGTCAGAAGAGGGTGTTGGATTCTCTAGCACTGGAGTTACAGACTGCTGTTAGCCACTATGTGGGTGCTGGGAATTGAACCCAGGTCCTCTGCAAGAGCAGCCAGTGTTCTTAACCACTGAGCCATCTCTCAGCCCCTGGTTTCCTTTTTTTCAAAATGGAGTCATTGACCTTAGAATAGAGCCAGGTACAAGGGGATCCTTTCAAATTCTACTGGGGAAAGAGTGGTGGTGAACACTGCTGAGGCAGAAAGCCAAGGGTTATCTAGCAGAGCACAGATGAACCAATGTGTTGAGGTCCAGAAGAGGTGCCCCCATGAGAGGAGGAAGCTACCAGCTGCCAATCAAGACAAAATGGAAGCCTGACGTCATTGACTCTGAGCAGGGATGTGTCCATTTTGGGTGTTGCAAGTTTTGAGGTGGACAGAGGAGGGGTGGGGAAATACAAGCTTTACCCCCAAGCAGCTATGTGCTATGTGAGCTCTTGCAAGTTGCCTGGCATCGACATCCCTTTCTGTAAATGGCAGGAGGCGATAAAGTCACTTCTGAGGTCCCTTATAGCAGGAGAGCTTTAGCTCTGGACCATAAAGGCACGTGCCTTTAAACCCAGCACTCAGGAAGCAGAGGCAGGTGGATCTCTTGAGATCAAGGCCAGCCTGGTCTAGATAGTGAGTTCCAAGACAGCTGGGGCTACAGGGAGACCCTGTCTCAAAAAAAAAAAATTTTTTTTAATGTGAAGTCTCGTTCTAGTTTGCTTTCTATTGCTGTGATAAAACACTTACCAAAAGGAACTTGGGGAAAGAAAGGGTTTATTTCATCTTATACTTTTAAGGCACAGTCCATCTTTGAGAGAAGTCAAGCAGGAGCTTAAGCAGAAACCTGAAGGCAAGAACTAAAGCACAAATGATGAAGAAATGCTGCCTACCAGTTTGTTCCCCTTGGCTTGCTCAGTTACTTTTCTGATAAAGCCCAGGCCCACCTGCCCAGACATGGCACTGCCTACCGCATGGCCCTCCTCCACCAATTAGCAATCAAGAAAATACCTCACAGTCATGGCCACAGCCAAGTCAATGGTGGAAATTCCTCAACTGAGGTTCTCTCTTCCCAGGTGTCTCTAGTTTATGTCAAGTTGACAAACTCTGACCAGCACAAGTCTTATACACAAATGTTCATAACAGTGTTACTTACAAGAAAGAGTCCAAAGTGGGAAGAATCCAATGTCTAATAAACTGACGACTAAAAAAAAAGCAAGCTCTAGTTAGCCATAAAAAACAATGGAGAAGCCAGTTGCAAAAGACCACATATTATATAGTTTCTTTGTGTGAATTTCCAGAAGAGGCAAATCTGTAGAGACAGAAAATAGGCTGCCTAGTGTGGAGAATTTAGCAGTAATTAAGGAATGATTGCTTAACGGATCAAGGTTTCTTTGGAGATGCTGAAAATATTCTAAAATAGATTATGATAATGGTTACACAACACCATGAAAAGAAGTATTGATTGGACTAGTGAGCTCCACTGGCATCAGGGAAGCACATGGTTGAGAGGGTAAACTATGGGACTGTACTTACGTGGCTTCAGGGGTGGCCTTTCTCTTGCAGGAGTACGTGGCTGCAGCACTAAAGGTCCCAAGGAGTAGAATCGCCTGTCATATGAGAAGAACTGGAGGAGCATTTGGGGGCAAAGTGACCAAGCCCGCTCTGCTGGGAGCTGTCAGTGCTGTGGCTGCCAACAAGTAAGGGTTCAAGTGACTTGTGGGGATGCCTATGAGTCCTTCCAACCCCACACCCCACCTCTCATCTCAGCCTGCAACTCAGCTAAAGTTGGCCAGAAC
This sequence comes from Nannospalax galili, assembly GCF_000622305.1. Lineage (NCBI taxonomy): Eukaryota > Metazoa > Chordata > Mammalia > Rodentia > Spalacidae > Nannospalax > Nannospalax galili. The sequence goes on along the minus strand of NW_008329141.1, from coordinate 355,527 downwards.
CTCAGCCTTGCAATAGCTTGTCATAAACTAAACTACTGGCCACTGATGGGCAATGTTCCCTTAGCCTGCACCCCTCTCCAGTTAGAATCCAGATGCAGGTGCAGCCATGGCTCAGTGGTGAAGAGCATTAGCGCTCACTGTTTTTGGTTATTAATATACAAAATGGTAGTTTACTGAAGTTTAAAAAGTAAGAGTATAGGACTGGAGAGATGGCTCAGGAGTTAAGAGTACTTGCTGCTCCTGCAAGAGGAAGCTGGGTTCAGTTCCCAGCACCCACATGGTGGCTCACAACCATTTGTATCACCAGTCACAGAGGATCTGATGGCCTCTTCTGGGATCTGAGGGCACTGCAGGCAACATGCAGGCGAAACACTCATGCACATAAAAGATCAATAATAAACCAGCCAGGCATGGTGACACATGCCTTTAATCCCAGCACTCAGGAGGCAGAGGCAGATGGATCTCTGTGAGTTTGAGGCCAGCCTGTCTCCACAGTGAATCCAGGCCAGCTGTGGCTATAGGGAGTCCCAGTCTCAAAAAGACCAATAATAGGGGCTGGAGAGATGGCTTCGCAGTTAAGAACACGGGTTGTTCTTGTAGAAGACCTAGGTTCAAATCTCAGCACCCACATGGCAGCTAACAACTGTCCATAACTCCATTTCCAGGGGATCTGACACGCTCTTCTGTCCTCTGTGGGCATTGCACAACACGGGTACACTTAAAACATGCAGACATAACACTCATACACAGAAAATAAAAATAAATAAATAAATACATTTTTAAAGAAAAACCATGAATGCCTTAGCTCATTGGGACTCTCTAGCAATAGAAAAGCCTGCCCAGAATGAGAGTAGCAGGTTTTCAGGGGCTAGAAATCAGAGTCCTGAATGACCACTTTACGACAGAGAGGTCTTCAGCAGTAGGGCTCCACCTTTCAGCCTCAACAACCCCCTTTTGGCAGTATTTAATGCCTCTCTTACTGTCTAAAAGTGACATAATAATAAAACCTATTTATACATATAATTGCAAAATGATCATGAAACTCCTTTTCTAATAATGAAATGAAATGAAAGTAAATAATTTAATATTGTATCATTACAGTCATAAAATGCAAATATTCAGACTTGACTAAATCGGAATAATTTATTTTTTTATTTTAATGCTGCCATTTCTTCTAAAATGTTGTCTAAGTCGTGTCACTACCTACAAGTTAAACCACTGAGCTGATTACCTCAAGCCCCTTCCCCTAATTCTGTTTCTACAACTTCATGAAGAATGTAGCTTAACAGAATCATTTCCCATAGGACTGGCCACCCAATCCGGTTTATCCTAGAGCGTGGTGATGACATGCTGATAACTGCTGGCCGCCACCCTCTCCTGGGAAAATACAAAGTGAGTGAAAGCAAGAAGTTCAGCAAACTACCTAAGTGACCAATCAATAGCAAAGACCACTTCTGAATTCCATACCCCTAACAGGGATATTTGAACATTGCCTAAAACCAGACAGAGTTTTCTGGATCCTGTTCAGCCTAATGTTCCTCTGGCGACTGTCATAACCAATCATGTGCATAAGCTAAGCTTGGGTTGACAACTGTGATCAGATCTGTTTGTGCCCAGCACAGTTTGACCACAAAGAAAAACTGTTAAGGAAATGATCTTGCTTGTTACTACTTTTCAGATCGGGTTCATGAACAACGGGGAGATCAAGGCTGCTGACGTTGAGTATTACATCAATGGAGGGTGCACTCCTGATGAGTCTGAGCTGGTAAATAAGAAATATACGTTCTCCAGAGAGCATGTGTGTTATACTTTATCTGCATGGATATTTGCTTTAAGATTGATACATTCTGTAAAGGGTTTAAATTAAAAATAAAATTCAAATAAGTGACTTTAAATACTGGACAGATGTGAAGTTTCATTTTGTTTTTAACTCAGGTGATGGAGTTTATTGTGCTGAAATCTGAAAATGCATATTATATTCCAAATTTCCGGTGCCGGGGCAGGGCCTGCAAAACAAATTTGCCATCTAACACGGCCTTCCGAGGATTTGGCTTCCCTCAGGCTACGGTGGTAGTAGAAGCTTACATCAGTGCTGTGGCAGCTAAATGTAACCTACTCCCTGAAGAGGTAAGTGATCAGATCCTGCTAGTAAAACACTGCAACATGGGTTCAAAATTATCTTGAGTGCCTACACATAGTGTTATGTCAATCTCTATATATAGTTTGAAGGAAATAAAATACACTGTCTGTTATATTAGCTTTTTCTATTGTAATAAGTCAACCACACAACCTAGCGACTTCAAGCAACAATATTATTCCTTATGATTATGTGGATCATTGGGTAGGGCTCTTCTGATCTGAGCCAGCTCATCTGGAGCTTTATGGTCCAAGACGGCTTCACTGCCATGTCTGGTGGGTGTCTAACTGGTTTATCTGGCCATGCCTCAGCTGAGAAGTCTGCTCCAGAGTCTCTCATCCTCCAGTAGACTAGCCCACATTCATTCTCATGGCAATGGTCACAGAGTTCTGAAGAGCAGCAAGCAGATGACATGCCCTAATCCACAAGCAGTTTTCAAGTTTCTGTCCACATTACTATGTATGGTCCCATTCGCCAAAGCAATCACAAAGTCAATCCAGAATCAGTATGAAACTACATCAGAACAGAAATAAAGTAGATGCTTGCAGCCTTCTGTGCAAACACTTTGTCGTAGTTTAAGACTTTGAAGAGAGTTGGAGCTAGTTCAATGGTACAGCACTTGCCTCACATGTATAAGACTTAAAGAGATAACACAAGAATAATTAGGAGTAATTAAGATTTTGATCAGGAGATCATTGTCTTACCAACAAACTGGTGGCAGTGCCAATAATAGTAGATACTGCTTGTACTAAGTAACTTCCGTATTAGTTACCTTTTCTGATGCTGTGATAAAAACACTAACCAAAGCAGCTTACAGACAGAAGAGTTTATTTTGCTTGAGGTTCCAGAGGGATTAGAGACTGTCATGGCAGGGAGACAGGGTGGGGAGACATGGAGGCAGGAGGTGGCCAGAGGAGAAAGGGGAGCACTCACATCTTCAAGCATGCACAGGAAACAGCAACTAGAGATCCAGCAAGGCCAAAGAACTCTTAAAGCCCGCCCCCAGTGACATGCTTCTAACGACATAGCCACACCTCCTCAAACTTCGCAAAACAGCACCACCAACTGGAGACAAAATGTCCAACTACCTGAAGCTTATGGGAGACATTCTCTTTGAAACCACCACTGTGTTTCTCAGGGTTACTGTAAAGTTCACCGAGATCCTTAATCTAGAACCTGGAGCACATGAATCATACAACAGTAGTTTCCATTGTTTTTACTATTATTGGCATTTTTACACATGTACACTTGCATGTTTATGTCCATTGAAAAGTTGAAATTTTTTAGAAAAAAAAATTCTCCGTATCAGGCATATAACAAAAAAAATGCATGTATTTTCTCACCTTTCAGGTTAAAGAAATAAACATGTATAAGAGAACTAGCAAAACAGCTCATAAGCAGACATTTAATCCAGAACCCTTGCGAAGATGCTGGAAAGAATGTCTGGAGAAGTCATCATTCTATGCAAGGAAACAGGCTGCAGAGGAATTTAACAAAAAGAACTTCTGGAAGAAGAGGGGGCTTGCTGTCGTCCCCATGAAGTTTACCATTGGAATCCCCATAGCCTTCTACAATCAGGTGAGGTGGGGAGAGTGTGTCCTCCTCAAAGGCCTTTCCAAGTGGCTAACTCTCTGGAAAAGGCAGTCATGTACAGCTAGGGGAATCATGGGAAATCATGTTGCCCCTCTGGAGACATGGATGTGAAGGACAGTTCCTTCTATCGGGAGAGTGCATAGCCTCAGACAAGGGCTGGGGACTGTGGCTATCAGGGCAGAACTGCAGGACACAGTATTTAGAACCCTAAAAAACAATCAACAGTAAAGTCCAGCTCAGAGAGGCCCAGCCTGGAATAGCCACTCAGAGCAAGTTTTGCTATTTCCCCAGGTGGTGTGTCTCAAGCTAGAATAGCACAAAGAGACTCCTTACCGAGAAAGTTCTTGTGGATTTTCAATTATTGCTTAAATTATTTATTTTTATTTACTTATGTATTATTTATACCACAAAACAAAAATAAGTTTCTTGTAGCTTCTATATATTTATGAAACACAAATGAAATGTGAGTCTTGGGAAGTCAGGCCAAATTTCACAAGACAACTGGAATAAACACAAAGATCCTTTTCTTCCCCCCTTTTTCAATTTCATCATAACTGGTTTTTCATGGGGTTCAACTTCTGATTTGGCCTTTTGCTTCTTTCTATCCCCATAAATCTCTTAATTGTCCCCATTACTAAAGCCATGCAAAGGAAAGATACAGGCCACTTTCATGGTGTGAATGAAGCATTCCCATGGTGTCTCTTGACAAAATTAATTCCTGTGGGCAGCCTCTCTCAAAGTCCTCTAACAGAAGCCCTGTACCACTCAGAGAAAGTTTTGATATTTCCCTAGGTGGTGTGTCTCAAGCTAGAATAACAAAAAGAGACTCCTTACTGAGAAAGTTCTTGTGGATTTTCAATTATTGCTTAAATTATTTATTTTTATTTACTTATGTATTCTTTATACCACAAAACAAAAAATAAGTTTCTTGTAGCTTCTATATATTTATGAAACACAAATTAGCAAAAGAAGTAAAAATAATACTATAAATTCCAATAGTACTCAAAATAACATTAATTGAATGTAATAGATAATGCTTGGTTTTCTAAACCTAAATCCTCACAAGTTGAAAGTTCTGGAT
>NW_008329141.1:340924-349388 GCF_000622305.1 Nannospalax galili | reverse complement strand
TATATATTTATGAAACACAAATGAAATATGAGTCTTGGGAAATCAGGCCAAATTTCACAAGACAACTGGAATAAACACAAAGATCCTTTTCTTCCCCCCTTTTTCAATTTCATCATAACTGGTTTTTCATGGGGTTCAACTTCTGATTTGGCCTTTTGCTTCTTTCTATCCCCATAAATCTCTTAATTGTCCCCATTACTAAAGCCATGCAAAGGAAAGATACAGGCCACTTTCATGGTGTGAATGAAGCATTCCCATGGTGTCTCTTGACAAAATTAATTCCTGTGGGCAGCCTCTCTCAAAGTCCTCTAACAGAAGCCCTGTACCACTCAGAGAAAGTTTTGATATTTCCCTAGGTGGTGTGTCTCAAGCTAGAATAACAAAAAGAGACTCCTTACTGAGAAAGTTCTTGTGGATTTTCAATTATTGCTTAAATTATTTATTTTTATTTACTTATGTATTCTTTATACCACAAAACAAAAAATAAGTTTCTTGTAGCTTCTATATATTTATGAAACACAAATTAGCAAAAGAAGTAAAAATAATACTATAAATTCCAATAGTACTCAAAATAACATTAATTGAATGTAATAGATAATGCTTGGTTTTCTAAACCTAAATCCTCACAAGTTGAAAGTTCTGGATATAGCTGTAAAAATCACACTCTTTATTCTAAACCTATGTCTCATCAGTTAAAATATTCCCACTTGTTGCTTATATAATCATCATCATTGAATATAACATATTATCTGAAGGCTTATGGCAAAACCATTCATACGTGGTCATTCATTATTCTTATTAGAATGTCAAAAGTAAAAACACACAATTTAAAAGTTCCTGTAAAGGCCTGGAGATGATGAAGCTCAGTAACAAACATTTGCACAGCATGAGCAGGTCCTGGGTCTGATCCCCAACTCTGAAAAGAAGTTTCCTGTAGGGAAGAGTGGTACGTGTCTGTAATTTCAGCATTTGAGAAGCTTAAGCAGGAAAATGCAAGTTTCTGGCCAGCCTGGCCTACATAGCATCACCCATCTCAAAAGCTATGGGCAGGAGATGAGCGAGATCCGCAGCACCATATGGTCTAGTGGAGAACTTAATGACTCTGAGATACTCTAGCATACTCAGGATACTAGAAGAGATGAGTTAGTTAACACCTGAAGGTTTGGTGACAAGGGGCGTCAGTGCAGAGGTAGGACCCTAACTGGAATACATGCAGTACCCTGGACCACACACATGTATAATGGGAACTTCTCATTAATAAAAAAAGTTATTCCAGCAACTCAAAGAACCACTTGCCTGAAGAGCCCAGCCTCTTCCTTCCTATGGCCTGGTTCCCAGTGCTGCATACATTCTATGCTCTTCAGCTAGAACTACCAGTCCCAGAGATAGACATCAGGTAGCTTGAAGAGACAGCATGGTGCCATCTTTGACAATACCAGGGTCACATCAGGAGTTATAGCACATACACCTCCCCCACCATTATTCTGAAAGGCAGCCTTTAGAAACCATAAAACGTCTTAAGTTCCTTCCAGATGCTCTAGTATTCAGGAGAAGTGCTTGGAAATTTACTCGTGAGTTCTAGTTGCTCTAAATCGATTTTCATGTTTGGGGGATGGAGGGATGATGAAGTTCTGTGCAGCTGGTAGACGTATTCACATGTCTACGTTGATGATGTCAGGTCCATGGTGTTTCACAAGGGGTTGTCTGTGGCTGCCTGTGGCTCTCTTCTGCAGAATGAAAAAATGAGAGATTGGTTCAATCAAAGGAAGGTGTTCATCTGGCACCTTTGGGCAAAATTATAGCAATATTTGGCTCTATTGGTTTCTAAAGTGGTATGACTGTTTCTCCTAGGCAGCTGCTCTGGTCCACATCTACTTAGATGGCTCTGTCTTGCTGACTCATGGTGGCTGTGAACTGGGACAAGGCCTACACACCAAAATGATTCAAGTGAGACAAGTGTCCGGTTTCTCCATTGTGAAGTGTATGGCACGGTACCGTCAACATGCCAACCATTTCCAGTTGAGCCAGAGAAATACCACACACTAAATACACAAGTCAATTGAAGACTTGTCAGAACACAAAAATGCAAGGGGATGAGGAAGTGGGTGCTGGAATTGAGAAAATGTGTTTTTATTCCTTCTTCAGCAAAAGAATGGAGTCCTTAGGCTTTCTGAAAAAAACAATTCCAGTTTTCAAAGATAAAACACTTTAAACTTCACAGTGACTGCTCAAAGCAATAATGTGCTTATGAACATCTGCAATTAGAAATTAATGTGTTTTACATGAAAGTTTTTACTCATACGAGTTCACAATCTACTTAAGGAACCTCATTCACACAACTGGCCATTATATAGGCTAGTTCAAAGAAATATTTCTCTATTGCTATTGAAAAAATTTAACATTATTGCAATGGAGAAACTTCCTTTCTTTTTCATGTGAGGTAACAGCTGTTAAATGTGATTTGAATAAAAAATGTGCATGATGCCAGGCAGGGTGGTACACATCTTTAATCCCAGCACTTGGGAGGCACAGGCAGGCAGATCTCTGTGAGTTCAAGGCCAGCCTGGTCTATATAGTGAGTTCCAGGTCGGCTGGGGCTACAGGAAGACTCTGTCTCAAAAAGACCAAAAAAATAAATAAAATTGCATGACACATATATACGAAGATGCTGTGACATAACCCATTACTTTGTTAATCTGAAATGTTATTATTTTACATTTGTAGTGTGTCTGTGTATCTATGTATCTGTGTGTCCCTGTCTGCCACAATATGTGCATGGAAATCAGAAGACAACTTTTGGAGAGTCGGTTCTCTCCTTCCACCATGTAGATTCTAAGGAACTCAAGTCATCAGGCTTATCAGTAGGCACCCTTACGCACTGAGCCATCTTGCTGGTCCTAAAACACTAATTTTTTAAATGTGTATTGGGGGGACGGTTCTCAATGAGAAATAGAAAAAATACATTAAAGAAAAAGCATTATTTGATAAAGTTCTTGGAATTAGAATACCACAGAAATCCCTCGGACCTTTTTAAAAAAATATTTTATTTATTATTTTTATTTTATGTGCATGAGTGTGTTGCTTGCATGTATGTAAGTGCACCCGTGTCATACAATGCTTGCAGAAGTCAGAAGAGGGTATCAGATTCCCCTGGAACTGGAGTTAACAATAGTTGTTAGCTGCCATGTGGGTGCTGGGAACTGAACCCAGGTCTTCTGCAAGAACAGCCATCTCTTAACTGCTAAGCCATCTCTCTCCCAGACCTCAGACCTTTTTTGACCATGCCCTGCTTCTTTATACTCCTAGGTCTGCAAAATGTCCCATAAAGGAGACACATTCTGTTAAATTGCCTGTAAACCACACAGAGAAGGGTACAAATGAAGCTGTGGGTCCAGGGCGCCAAGCTGGCCTGCTTGTGTCCTCTAAACTAGACATCCCAGGATGGCCAGGTCACTGTGTGGCTTTCATGAAACAGGTATAAAAGAAAGTTTAGTTGGCCATCTGTCTCCATTTTAGAACAGTGTGTATTCAACAGCACCATTTAAAACACAGGCTGAATGTTTGTCCTTATAGCAGGATTGCTAACCTTTAGAACGTCAAGGTTGTTCATTTGGAAGCAGGCTTAAAGTCAATGAAATAAGCACTGCTTTTCTTCTGCATCCTGGCAGGTGGCTAGTCGAGAACTGAACATCCCCCAGTCCTACGTGCACCTGTCTGAAACAAGCACCATCACGGTGCCCAATGCCATCTTCACAGCAGGCTCCATGGGAACAGACATCAACGGGAAGGCTGTGCAGGTGACTTTTCTTTCATTGCTCAGTCACCAAGGACAGTGGTGAGGGGCTTTTGTTCCACTTGTGCTTTGTGGAAGATGAAACTGGGACCAAGAGAGGTGAAAATTCTAATTTGCTAAGGTAAGGGGTGACCGAGCCCATTTTTCACATTTTGCTCGGATATTGTTTCATTTGTAAGCACAAGCAGCCAAGGGACCCACAGAATGAGGCATAATGTAAGAATTATAGAAGTATTGCCAGGTCACCATTGGCACAAAATTAAATTCTTTCTCTGGAGTCCAAAAGTATAGGAAAACTCAATGGAACAGAAGTCTCTTCCACACCCTCTCTACCCCTCAGCCGGTACGGAGGGTCCTGTCTGCATGGAGGGCGGCAGCTGCCATCCACTTGCCCTTCAGACCCTCCACAGCTCTTCAAAGGGCTTCTCCGATGGGCTATGAGGAACTTTAGCTCCTAAGACTCACAGCTTCTCAAGGATCTAGATCCTTAGCCAATCAGTGCTCTCATCAGATTTTCAAAGGAACAAGTACAGGAAACAAGTACCAAAGTTGAGGTTCTGTCGACCGCACAGGACAATGGTTCCACTCTGTCGCTCATAGATTACCAACTGACTGGGTAGGACTGAGAAGGATAAGGGTCATTTCAGGATCCTGGAGCTCTTTTTTTTTTTTTCATTTTTATTGATTCCTTGAGAATTTCACACAATGCATTTTGATCATATTCAGATTCCCGCCCCCATCCCCACTCCCATCTTACTACCCACCCTTGTCTTCATGACCTCTATTATTATTTTTTAAGACCTATCAAGACTAATTTGTGTTCCCAATGGCTCTTGGTTGTGGGTCCCTCCCCCTGGAACCTGGTCAACCTACCTAGAGTCACACCCTTAAAGAAAACTGCGCTCCTTCTCCCAGTAGCTCTTAATTGCCAATAGTTCCCCAGCTGCTCTCAATTGCCAGCTAGGTTTGCAGATTCTTACCCACCTCCCCTCTTTATGCTGGTGCTCTGTCTGGCTTGAGCTTGCATAGGTCTCCTGCATGCTGTCACAATTACTGTGAGTTCATATGTGCAACAGCCCTGCTGTCTGGAAAACAGTTTCCTTAAAGTCATCCACCACCTCTGGGCTCTTACAGTCTTTCTGCCCCCTCTTCTGCAATGATCCCCAAGCCTTGGGAGGAGAGAGTGTGATATACTGTCCCATTTAGAGCTGAGCACTCTGCGGTCACTTATTCTTCACATAGTGACCATGTGTTGTGGGTCTCGGTGTTAATCGTCATCTGCTATAAGAAGCTTCTCTGGCCAGTCTTGCCACATATAGATTTTAACTGACTGGGTAATGCTGAAAATGAGAAGGGTAATTTCAGGACCCTAACTCTTTTAAAATCCAAAATCCTTTTGTGTAGGAGTCCAGGCAATGGCTATAAAAGAAAAAAAACTACTTATAGTAAAATCCTAAATCATTTTAATTCAAAACAATAGGCAGATTAGGTAAATCAACATGCACCATATCAAAAACAGGGGTTGACTCCCATTCATAGTCTCTGCAGACTGGGGTGTATATTGGGGCGGGGGTACCTGTTGACAAGTAGATTCTAAATACATACTGAAATATAGATGACCAGGAATGACCACGTCAAACTTGGAAGAGGGGCAGGGAGGCTTGGAGTTGGTAGACTTGTACTCTAATCTCTCAAAACTATTTCTACAGTTTCACCAGCAAGGACACCATGATGTCTGTGTCCAGACTGGGCATTAGAACACTAGCAGAGAAAATACCCTTGACCCTTGACAATAGAGACCCTACAGTGCAATAAACAAAGATACTATTGGAGTTAGGTAGCAATGGATGCATTGGGTATTTATTTAAAAGACATAAAGAGAACCAGCTCCAGATAGGTTGTTGGTCTCAATATAAACGCTGAATCAACAAAGCTGTTAGACAAAAGGATGGAAGAAAAATAAACAAATGGGTGTTGACTAAATTGTAAATATTAAATTCTACAAAGCAAAGGATATCAAGTGGAGAAAATTCATTTTATTATGGCTTTGTCTTCCCAATTTTGTCTTCAACTGGGGTGGCTAAATATAAAATTAGGGGGAATAAAATCTAGCCCCAGTTGGCACCCTTAGCATGGGTTCCACCCAGGATCCTTGGGAGGCTGCAAAGTCAGCATGACATAAAATGATTGGAAGGTCACGGGGAACACAGTGCCTGACCCAAGCATGACCCTCTGTAACCCCAGACAGCTGTATCAGCTTCACACCTGCAGTCTTGTTTTCAAAAGTTGATGCCAGTCTGGCAGCATTCAAGGGCTTGTGTTAGGCTCTCTAAGAGGCTTTAAAGTACCTCTCACTGGCCTGTGGTACTCTAGTCCGTTCCAGCGGAATCTTTCCCTTTTGCCAACTATAATATCCCACTAATTTAAATGGTCAGCTTATCTTAGGAGACACTCAGGCTGTTATCTAAAGTTATGCACAGGAGGGTGGTAGTCAGGACATGGTAAGAGGAAGATCGGATACTTGGGAAGGTGTGGCAACTCAGGGACAGGCTTACCCTACGTATTTCACCCTGTTGGAAGGCATCTACTTGTAATTGGGTCAGTGGTTGTAAAACATCACAGACCAGCAAGGATAATCTACAAAAACGGAGTTCTGTAATGCATGGGAAGTCATGAACCATCTCTCAAAGAGAAGATGACAGGAAAGAAGTAATGGAAGCCCTTAGAAGACATGTAGCATGTACTGAGGCTGAGATGGGTGAGAAAGAGCAGAGACGTAGAGGGACTCACATTTAATTAAGAGTGGACACCAACCTGAGATCTTTGGTGCTCAGAGGTCTCAAAAAAGACTTTAATAAATTTTTACTTTCATCTCAATAAAAAAATCTTTTTTTTTTCTTTTTTAAGACAGGGTCTCATGTATCCCAGACTGGCCTCAAGTTTGCTGTGTTACTAAGGATGACCTTGAACTTCTGATCCTCCTGATTCTATCTCCCAAATGGGATTACAGGCCTGCACAAACACATCCAGTTTTGTGTGATACTAGAGATCGAACACAGGGCTTCATGCATACTAGGCAAGCACTCTACCAACCAATAGAAATCCCTTTGCCACATCCCACTCAATACTCAATAGAAATCCTTTTAAATTAAAATGAGCTTATTAGGGATCATCAAAATGACCACTCTATAAGAGACTATTACCATGAGATCTGTCTGTCCACATTTAGGCCAAAAATGTATTTGGAGTCAAGACAAGAAAAAAGTATATGATCCAGAAGTTGTGGCTTACTTCTCTATTCCCAGCACCAGGGAGGCTAAGGCAGGAGGAGTGTCATGCAGTCAAGGCTATTCTGGGGCTACCTATTGAGTTCTAGGCCAGCTTGGGCTACACAGTGAGACACTGTCTCCAAAAATAAAAAAAAAAATTTTTTTTAATTTCCAGAGGAAGTAAAAAGCTAACATTTAAATATTTTTAATATGTATATAATTAGTCTTGTAGTTTTGTGTTCGGTAAGCACTGGGCTACAGCCACAGCCCTTCCTTTTTTTTTTTCTTTCTTTTTTTTTTTTCTTTTGAGACAAAGTCTCGCTGTATAACGCAGACTGACCTCAAACTCTCTATCCTCCTGCCTCAGCCTCCGCAGTGCTGGGATTTTAGGTATGTGCCACCATGCCTGACTTGTTTTCTCTGATGAACAGGAAAAAAAACATAATAGGATGAATTTGGGGGGGGCGGGTCTCTTTGAGACAGGGTCTCCCTGTAGCCCCAATGGTCCTGGAACTCACTATGTAGACCAGGCTGGCCTCGAACTCACAAAGATCTGCCTGCCTCTGCCTCCCAAGTGCTGGGATTAAAGGTGTGTGCCACCACGCCTGGCATAGGAAATTCTTATTAAAGGAAAATTCTAACTTAGAAACTGCCAGGAGCTGGAGAGATGGCTTATTGGTTAAGAGCACTGGCTGCTCTTGCAGAGGACCCAGGTTTGATTCCCAGCACACCCATGCAGCTAACAACTGTTCATAACTCGAATTCTAGGGGATCCCAATGCCCTCTTCTGACATCCATGGGCATTGCACCACAGAAGTGCACTTACACACATGCAGCAAATATGCTCATACACATAAAATAAAAATTTAAAAATTAAATTTAGAAACCACTAAAAATAAAGAGAAATAGATAAATTTGACTTAATAAAATAAAAACTTCGGGGCTGGAGAGATTACTCAGCAGTTAAAAGCACTTACTCCTCTTTCAGAGGACCAGAGTTCAGTTTCTAGCATGCACATCAACCAGCTCACAACTCTCTTTAACTCTAGCTCCAAGGAATCCAATGCCCCCTTCTGCCCTCTGCAGGCTATGGAGCACACTTATACATATACACACAGAGAGACACATATACATACACATAAATAAAATAAATCTTTAAAAGAGTAAACTGTGTATACCATAAACAAAAGTTAACACACAATAAAGAAAATAGTCACAACATATATGAGACAAGAAAAATCAAAACAAGCTGGACATAGTGGCTCACGTTTATAATCCCAGCACTCAGAGGCTGAGGCAAGAGGACCACCATGAGTTTAAAGCCAGTCAGGGCTAAAGAGCAAGTAAGACCTTGCCTCAAAACAACAATAAGAAGGAAAAGAAGGAAGAGAAGGGAGGGAGG
>NW_008329141.1:339570-340772 GCF_000622305.1 Nannospalax galili | reverse complement strand
GAAGGGGAAGGGAGGAAGGAAGGGAAGGAGATTGGTAGATGGACTGCATATGTCACTGATGTTTTCTTGCCTGTTGAAAAGTAGATGGTGGTGAGATATAAAACACATTTTATCACTGGCCATTTAAACAGGAGAGAAAATTGATCCGTCAACTGGTGCCTGGTGGAGTCAGCATGTTAAACTCAGAAGTTTCTGTGCCTCAGCACTCAATGCTTTTCCACATTCCAAGCAGCAATTTAGCTTTGGAAAAACAGTGCCACCTCTCAATTAAATTAATGGTGCTGTTTTGAATTTTATTAGTATATAGACTGATGTGCACATTCATCATTTTGGTTGTGTTTTATAGTTGTAGAAAGAGCCATAACTGTAAGGCGCCTCAATTTAGCTTACCATATCTTGAAACAACACTATAATAAAAATAATTTAAGGTCAGTGCTACAGGATTTTTTTCTCCTGAAGAAAGTTCACAAGTTACTCAATTTTTTTTTCCTTAGTAAAAGCAGATATTCCCCCCTGCCAGTGGTCATGTTCATAATTAGATAACTATTCTTCATTAAAGATAAGATGGCCAATTACACTTTGACCAACATGTATTTTCAAAATCCAACACGTAATTGAGAAACAAATACAGGAATTTTCCACTTGAAGTTTTTATTTACCAGTATCCCTGGACAAATATAGGTTTATCTTTCTTAAACAGGGAGATAGGACAGGAGATGGGGGGAAGAAATGCTCCCAAAGGAAGGCAATTTGGTGTTGATTTTCTAAATAAAAAGAGGTTTGGCCATCCTAACTCTGTTAATTTCCTATGACCACTAAAGCTGAGGATCAGACAGCACTGAGACACTTGCTTCTTCAGCCTCAGGCTTCTGATTCACCCCATGAGTGCATTCTTGGTTGTGAGAAGAGAGAACACTTCCTTCTCATGTCCCCTGAAAAGCAGATATTTTAACATATATTATGGAACAAGCTCTAAACTGAATTATTTACATGTATTAATTCATGATACAATCACTTTTAAAGATAATAGCAAATTAGATCTAGGGCTTATAGTCTTATCTACAATTCTGTAAAGATTCTGTTGGAAAAGAGAAGTCGGTCCTAAAATATTGGTTCACATATCTTGAGAATACTTCTTTTTTGTTAAAATCTTCTGTTTCTTTCTTTATTTTTATGTATTCTTTCTTCTTTTATTATTTTTC
>NW_008329141.1:333401-338046 GCF_000622305.1 Nannospalax galili | reverse complement strand
AGCTTTCTCATTTTTTTCTATTTTGGAAAATATCTCCATTCCCATATCCTTTTAACATCTTTTACATTCTCATTTTATTTTTTAATAATTATGAGACATAATAACATTAACAAATAAATTTTCCATCTATTGTGAGAATTCTTTTCCTGGGGATACTAAGCAATACTTTTCCCTTTTAAGGTTCTAGTGTCAAGCCAATGTTTGATTAAAGTTTTCCTGGGAAACCAATGAATTTATTGAGCTTACTTACTGAGATAACTGAGGGGTTGCTGAGGTGTATGTATGACCTATGGGCGTGCACGCTGGAAAACCTTTACCCAGCATGGGTCACGCCTTCTCTTCCTAGCCTTCCCCAGATTGTATACTTTAGCCCTCCCCAAATCCAGGAGGCCATGTGTGATTAGGGCCAAATTACATACAGTTGGCTGGGAAGAGTGGCTGGATACTCTGGTGAGGGTCCAATTAAATGCTTGGCCCTCCTTTAATGAATGAGCACAACCGTCAACAAACTCAATTGTGACAATATTTAGCAATCAGACACAGCTGAAGTCATGATAATGGTAGACATTTCATGCAGAAGAGACTTCTGTACAGCATCATCTTATTAAAAGGACCAGGAACTTAAAAGGATTTGGTGCTAGGAGCCACATATGAGGGAGAACATACATTGTTTGTTTTTCTGAGTCTGTGTTACTTCATTTGGTATAACAGTTTCTAGATTTATCTGCAAATTTCATTATTTCATCTTTCTTTACTGCTGAATAGAACTCCATTGTGTAAATATACCACATTTTTGTTAACCACTCGTCAGTTGAGGGACACTTAGGTTTCTTCCATCTCTTAGCTATTTTGAAAAAAGCAGCAATAAACATGGTTGTACAAGTGTTTCTACAATAGGATGACTCCTTTGGGTGTATGCCAAGGAATGGTATAACTGGATCATATGGTAGGTTCATTTTCAGTTTTTTTAAGAGTTTTCCACACTGTTTTCCATGGAGGTTGCACGAGTTTGCAGTCCCACCTGCAGTGGGTGAGTGTTCCCCTTTCTCCACATCCTCGCCAGCATTTGGTATCATTTGTTCTCTTGATCCTAGACAGTCTGATTGGGGTAAGGTGATACCTTAGGGTGGTTTTAATTTGCATTTCCCTAATTACTAATGATGTTGAACACTTTTTGAGATGTTACTTAGCCATGTTTATTTCTTCCTTTGAGAACCCTCTGTTTAGGTCTTTAGCCCATCTTTTGATTGGGTCATTTGGTTTCTCGATTTTTTTGTTTTTTGAGTTCTTTATATATTCTGGATGTTAAACCTCTGTCAGATGTGTCACTGGTGAAGATTTTTCCCATTCTGTGGGTTTTCTCTTCACTTTTTTAAATGTTTCTTTTGCTGTACAGAAACTTTTTAGTTTAATGAGGTCCCAGTTGTTGATTGCTGACCTTAATTCCTGAGCAACTTCTGTCTGATTTAGAAAATCCTTTCCTACACCTATATCCTGAAGTTATTGCCAATATTTTCTTCTAATAGTTTCAGGGTTTCCAGTTTCACATTGAGGTCTTTGATCCAGTAGGAGTTGACTTTTGTTCAAGGTGAAAGTTTCATTCTTCTACAGATGGAAATCCAGTTTTGCCAGCACCATTTGTTGAAGATGCTGTCTTTCCTCCACTGTGTGTTCTTGGCACCTTTGTCAAATACCAGGTGGCTGAAATTGTGTGTACTCAGGTTTGGATCTTCAATGATATTCCATTGATCTATGTGCCTATTTTTGAGCAAGTACCATGATGTTTTTATGACTACAGCTCTGTAGTATACTTTGAGATCTGGTATAGTAATCCCCCCAGCATTACTCTTTGTGCTCAGGAATGCTTTGACTATTCAGGATCTTTTGTGCTTCCATATGAATTTAAGGACTTTTTTTCTAATTCTGTGAAGTATGTCCTGGGGATTTTGATTGGGATTGCATTGAGTCTATATATTGCTTTTGGTAGGATGGTCATTTTCATATTAATTATTCCAATCCATTAGCATGGGAGGTCTTTCCATCCTCTGGTGTCTTCCTCAATCTCTTTAACGATTTAAAATTTTCATTATAGAGGTCTTTGGTATCTTTGGTCAGATTTATTCCAAGATACATTTTTTTTTGCAGCAATTGTGAATGGGAACATTTCCCTGTATTCTTTCTCCAATTGCTTATTATTGGTATATAGAAAGGCTATTGATTTTTGTAGATTGATTTTATAACCTGCCACTACACTGAAAGTGTTGATCAGTTCTAGGAGTTTTCTGGTGGAACTTTTGGGATCTCTTGGGTATATCTGGTGGAACTTTTGGGATATCATATCATCTGCAAAAAGTAATAGTTTGACCTCTTCTTTTCCTATTAGTACTCCTTTAATTTCCTTCTGTCTTATTGCTCTAGCAAGAGTTTCAAGCACTATGTTGAAAAGGAGTGGAGATAGTGGATATCCTCATCTGGTCCCTGATTTTAATGGGAATGCTTCCAGTTTTTCTCCATTTAGAATGATGCTGGCTGTGGGTTTGTTGTATATAGCTGTAATTATGTTGAGGTATGTTCCCTCCAGTCCAGTTACCTCTAAGACTGAACATAAATGCCTGCTAAATTTTGTCAAAAGCCTTTTCTGCATCTATTCAGATGACGATGTGGTTTATGTCTTTGAGTCCACTTATATGATTAATGACATTTATTGACTTGCATATATTGAACCATCCCTGAATCTCTGGGATAAAGCCTACTTGATCATGGTAAATGATCCTTTTGATGTGTGTCTACATGTGGTTTGCAAGTATTTTGGTGAGAATTTTTGCATCTGTGTTCATTAGGATATGGGTCTATAGTTTTCTTTTTTGGTTGTGTCTTTACCTGGTTTGAGTATTAGAGTGATGCTGGCTTCATAAAAGGAATTTGGGAGTTCTCTCTCAGTTTCTATTATTTTGAATAATTTAAGTAGTATTGGTTGGAGGAGTTCTTTAAATGTCTGGTAGAATTCTGCTGTAAATCTGGGCCTGGGTTTTTTTTAGTTGGGAGGCTTTGTATTTCTATTTCAAATTCCTTATATGTTATGGGTCTGTTTAAACTGTTGATCTCTTCTTGGTTTAACTTTGGTGGTTCCCATGATTTTAGATATCCATCCATTTCTTTCAAATTTTTGAATTTAGTAGCATGTAGGTTTTTTAAGTATTCCCTTATAATGGTCTGGATTTTTAGGGTATCTGTTGTGATGTTTCCCCTTTCATCTCTAATTTTGTTGATTTGGATTTGCTCTTTCTTTCTTTTAGTTAACTGGGCTAAGGATCTGTCTATCTTGTTTAGCTTTTCAAAGGACCAGCTCTTAGATTCATTGACTCTTTGTATTGTTTTCTCTGTTTCTATTTCATTAATTTCTGCCCAGATTTTTGTTATTTCTTCTCTTCTGCTGGGTTTGGGCTTCATTTGTTCTTGCCTTTCCAGCATCTTCAGTTGCAATATTAAGTCATTTATTTGGGCGCTTTCTAAATTTTTAATGTAGGCACTTAGAGCTATAAACTTCCCTCTTAGGACTACTTTTAAATTGTCTCAGACGTTGTGTTGTGTTGTATTGTCCTTTTTATTGAATTCCAGGAATTCTTAATTTCTCCTTTGACCCACTCATTGTTTAGGAGTGTGTTGTTTAATTGCCATAAGTCCATGTAGTGACTAGGGATTTGTCCACTGTTGATTTTGAGCTGTATTGCATTGTGGTCTGATAGAATGCATGGAATTATTTCAATTTTTTCGTATTTGTTGAGGTTTGTTTCATGGCCCAGTATGTGGTCAATTTTTGGAAAAGTTCCTTGGGGTGCTGTGTATTCTTTGGTGTTTGGGTGGAATATTCAAAAGATGTCTGTTAAGTACATCTGATGTATGGTATCATTTAATTCAAACATGTCTCTGTTTATTCTTTGTCCAGTTAACCTGTCTAATGGAGACAGTGGGGTATTAAAGTCCCTTACTATTACTGAGCTGGGGTTGTTAATCTGTGTCTTAAAATCCTATACTGTTGTTTATATGAATTTGGGTGCACCAGAGATTGGTGCACATATGTTAAGGATTGTAATATCTTCTTGGTTAACTGTTCCTTTGATCAGAATGAAGTGACCCTCCTTATCTCTTCTGATTAGTTTTACTTTGACATCTATTTTTTCAGATATTAGAATTGCAACTCCTGCTTGTTTCTTAGTGCCATTTGCTTGGAATATTATTTTCCATCCTTTTACCTTAAGATAGTACCTGTCCTTGAAGGTGAGACAGTTTCTTGCAGTCAGCAAAGAGATGGATTTTTTCTTAATCCATTCACTTAGCCTGTTTCTTTTGACTGGGGAGTTCTGTCCATTGATATTTAAGGTTATTATTGAAAGATGTATATTGGTTGCCATCATTTTGATTGCTGTTTGTGTTCTCTAATTTTGTGTTTCCTAGATTATACCTTTATTTATTTTCTTTCTTTGCCCCAGGGTATAGTTGTTTCTCTCACTGCTCTCTGTATTGCTTCGAGTATTCTTTGAAGGGCTGGTTTTGTGGACACATATTCTTTCAGGCTATTCATAGCATGGAAGTTTTTCTTTCCCCCTCAACTATAATAGACATTTTTGCTGAGTAAAGTGTGCTG
>NW_008329141.1:314072-333115 GCF_000622305.1 Nannospalax galili | reverse complement strand
TAATTTCAGGAAATTCTCTTCTACAGTCCTGTTTAAGATCTGGTCAATACCGTTAACCTGAAATTCTTCTCCTTCCTCTATGCCTATGATCCATAGATTTGGTCTTTTCATGGTGTCCCACATCTCTTGCATATTCCATTCCTGTGTTTTTTTTTAAATTTTACATAATCTTTGTTTGAATGGTCCAGTTCTTCAACTTTATCCTCCAGTGTTGGTATTCTGTTTTCCATTTCATTCATTCTAGTGGTGAGGCTTTCTCCTGTTTTTTCAAGTTGGCTTATTGAGTTTAGCACTTCCTTCTTCATTTCTGCCTGAGTTTTCGTCAGTGTTTCTCTTTCATGAATTCATTCAGCTGTTTATTCCTATCTTCTTTCAGTTCTTTTGATTTGTTTGTCCATGTGTTCTTTAAATTCATTGAATTCCTTGATCATGTTTATGATTGTTCTTTTAAATTCAGTGTCCTGGGTTATCTCTAGGGGGTTCTCCTTGTAGAACTGTTCTACAGGACTGGTGGGGTTTGGTGGGGAAACAGTGCTTTGGCTTTCCATTTTGTTATTCTTTTGTTGTGATTTTAGTGTGTAAATTTCTTTTGTTGTTTATGATTCTGATATGAGGATTAAGTTGAAGTATGCTTCTGTTTGTATTATCGGGGTGCCTAGGTCCTTTCCTTATTGGTTATGTAAAGCTGGAGGTTTCCCTCAGGTTTTATTTTGGAGGGAACTGATGGCTTCAGATCAGCCATTCAGAAGCACCTATAGGAGCCCAAGTCAGGTTCCAGTCAGGTCCAGTCAGGCTTCCTTCAAAGGTTTGGACCCCTATTAGCAGAAACTCAGAGAAAATTTTGGAAATTCCCTAAGGGGGTGGAATTTGGGGACTCTCAGTTAGTCTGCTGTATTCCCAGCCCCTATGCCAGAGGGAGGCCAGAACTCACCACTCTCTGGTGCTGTGCTGAGATCACAGCTGCTACACCGATGGAAGTCAGAGCCCACCCTCTCAGGATGTCTGCCAGGATCTCAGCCTTAGTCTACCAAAGCCAGGTCTGCCCTGGGGCCTTGAGAGGGGCCTTACAAAATCCCAGGTAAGGGTTGGGTATGGTGCAATTAGGGGAAGCACAACACTACCTGGAAGCAGGATTGGGGTGCTCTCAGGCAGTCCCCTGCATTCTCAGCCCCTATGCCAGAGGGAGGCCAGAACCTGGCACTCTCTGGCAGTGTGCTGAGATCACAGACTGATGGAGGTGGGAGCCCACCCTCTCAGGCTGTCTGCTAGGATCTCAACCTTAGCCTACCCACAAGTTACTCAAATTTATGAAATCCTATCAAAGAAGGAAGCAAGTCTGCATCAATGACAGCCACCATTAAAATCGACTTGACTCTTTAACATTTTGCTATTCTCTGTGCCTTTTATTTCTGATGTCACTTCAAATATTTATTTTTCAGAATGCCTGCCAAATTCTTCTGGACCGTCTTCAGCCAATCATCAAGAAAAACCCTAAAGGAAAATGGGAGGAATGGGTAAGCATTCTCTTTACTACCCAGCCAGGAAAAATCAATGCCATCTATGTGGGTAAACATCCTAGATGTGTGCACTGGTGGCACTACCCATTCAAGATCTTATCATCTTAACATTTGCGTCTACTTTTTTAAAAATATTTTATTTATTATTTTTATTTTATGTGTATGCGTGTATTGCGTAGGTAAGTGCACCCGTGTTGTGCAATGCCCACAGAGGACAGAAGAGACTGTCGGATCCCCTTGAACTGGAGTTACAGACAGTTGTTAGCTGCCATGTGGATGCTAGGATTCAAACCCGGGTCTTCTGCAAGAACAGTCAGTGTTCTTAACTGCTGAGCCATCTCTCCAGCCCCAGCATTTGCATCTACTTTTTCAGAAGGATGAGAGCTATTTACATTCATTGAGACCTAACTTCATCTCAGAGCCAATACCTCAGAGAGTATAAGGGCAGCTTGAGTTCTTAAGTACAGTCCACCTAGTGCTGCTGCCCCATGCCACACAACTGGCCTCAGAGCAAAGGCCTCCAGGTCTTGGTTTCCTCTCCTGTGCAGTGGAGATAATTGCAGTCTGGGCTGGAGAGATGGCTCAGTGGTTAAGAGCACTGACTGCTCTTGCAGAGGGCCCAGGTTAAATCTCAGCACCCACATTGCAGCTAACAACCATCTGTAACTCCAGTTCCAGGGAATCCAATGCCCTCTTCTGACCTCCATGGGCATTGCATGACACAGGTGCACTTACATACAGGCAAGCAGTACACTCATACACATAAAATAAAAATAATAAATAAAATATGTTTTAAAAATAGCAGTCTTGGGCTAGGCGTGGTGGTGCACACCTTTAATCCCAGCACTTGGGAGGCAGAGGCAGGCGGATCTCTATGAGTTCAAGGCCAGCCTGGTCTACATAGTGAGTTCCAGGAAAGCTGGGGCTACAGGGAGACCCTGTCTCAAAAAAACCAAAAAAAAAAAAAAAATAGCAATCTTAAGACCAAAAGATTGTCTATTTTTAATACTTCCATTATAACCATCATTATCTCATTCTGATTACTCCCCACCCCTACCCAGTTCACTCCAGCAAAGAAGCTGACACCATCATATCTAGTGGACATCTAATAAACTCAATGCAAGGCAAATACACGTGCGTGCCCGTGGATAGCCTGTATATAGACCTAAGTACATGAACATGGCCTTTCCCCTTGCTAATATGAAAGACTGAAAATGTCAAAAGTCGTAAAGTATTTACAGTGTACAACCCAATACATGGAGAGGCCCAGAACACAGCTAACAACTATCATCAAGCCTCACCTCTGGGAAGCATGCCCAGTAGCTTTCATACAGGCTTAAATCTGACTAAAAATAAATGTGAATATGCAGCTTGCCTAGAATAAGAAGTCTTGTTTGGAAGGTATTTTTTATTACTTTCCCTAAACTTATATTTCTTTGTAATCATCTTTTTCAGATTGGAAAAGCCTTTGAAGAATCCATCAGTCTCTCAGCCACTGGATATTTCAAGTAAAGGGTGTTTTTATTAGGGCTTCTGTTGTACTTGGCAGGGGTGACATGTAACTGATACTAATTTTCTGGACATAGGATCCTTTTGATGGGAGAGGAAATGAGAGGGAACAGTGGGGAGGGTAACAATCCAGAAGCTACTTGGGCAATAGCCATTTATCGGCCAAGAGTGACCACAGCTACCGCTACATTCTGGCCCATCCCAGTACTTACACACCAAAGGGTGGGATCAGACACCAGGCCATCCATCTCCCTAGTGTGCTGATGTCTTCAGGTAAGCCTGAAGACACACAGTCCCTCACAGAAGGAGAGCAGGTCTCCAGCCACAGGCCAGGAAGCTGCCTGCAGTCCTTGCACTCTATCATCTCCAGATGCGCCCTACAGCCAGATGGCCAGTCCATTGGTGGGAAAAGTGCCTTTTTTTCACTCCCGACTTCTCTTCTCAGAGGCTACCAGACAAATATGGACTGGGAAAAGGAGGAAGGTGATGCCTACCCATACTATGTTTATGGTGCATCCTTTTCTGAGGTTGAAGTGGACTGTCTGACTGGGGCTCATAAGGTAAAGAGTAACACTTACATGCCCCACCTTCACAGAGTGAACACCAACACCGACGGGTTTCCTGTGCTGTAAAAAACAACCAATTTGATCAGTGGAAGAGCCAGGGACAGATACATACCTTTGGTTTAAGCCTGTTTTAAGTAAATAACATCAGCCATTGCATATTTACTCTCTCGGTGCAGCTCCTGAGAACTGATATCTTCATGGATGCTGCTTTCAGCATAAACCCTGCCCTGGATATCGGACAGGTATGTGATTCCAGGCCCTGTCCGAAGGGACATCTGTCAATCCTCTTTGTCAGCTATGTACTCAGAATACTATTCCCTGGCACCCTCCAAACCTTGTTCACACTGCACACAATCATTCTGCAACATATAATTTATAACTTATGTGATACACATGCATGCACATGTGCACATACACAAAATACTGAAATAAAATTCAAGAAAAAATGAGTGATTGCATGGCAGGAATACATATGATTTGTTCTGTCTTATAAGCCTCACACTTCCTAATTTTCTTTAATGAACATTATGTTCATAATTAGAACATGAGGGGGAAGGAAGGAGAGGGAGGTGAATAAGGAAAATACCCTCCAAGCGCCCACACAATAGACTGTGCTGCAGGTACAGAGAGCCTGGAAGAAGCAGTTCCTAAAGTCACCCAGGGCTGAGGGGAACATCCAGTAGGCTCCAGAACTTGGGAATGGTGATGGACATTTTATCTTACTTAGGAAGCTGAGGTAGAAAGCTTGTGAATTTGAGGCTAGCCTGAGCTACATAGCAAAACCTTATTGGAAAAAAAAATGAAATAACAGAGAGGGAAGAGGGAGGGAAGGGACAGGACCCAAGGAGGGAGAAAGAGAAAGAGGGGGAGAGGGAGGAGAGGGAAAGTGATAGGAGGAGATCCAGAGAGGTGGCCACTCTTCATCTGGAACTTGAAGGGTGAATAGGAGTTTGCCAGGTGGACGAGTTGAAGTAGGTTAGAGGTGAAGAGAATCAGGAGAAAGTACATGTACAGATTTGAAGATGAGAAAGAACCTGATAGATTTGAAAAATTAACAAGACAAATGTCAGATATGTGCAGTACCAAAGATGAAGCCAGGCAAGAATGCAGGCACAGTTCCTCACAGGAGAAGGAGAGCAGGTCTCTAGCCACAGGGCTCCAGAAACTTCTGGAGGACTCTGGGTGAAATCCACAGCAGTGCTTGTAAGAATGGCTTGCTGTGACTTGGAGCCCAGTTTTCAATCTTGCTAAATTATTTATTTCAGCCAACATCATATGCTTCTCACCTGTGAAATGTTCACCTATAGGTTGAGGGTGCATTTATCCAAGGCATGGGATTCTATACCATAGAAGAACTGAAATACTCCCCGGAAGGTGTGCTCTATTCTCGGGGTCCAGATGACTACAAAATCCCCACGGTCACTGAGATACCAGAAGAAATCTCGGTCACTCTGGTGCACTCTCAAAATCCCATAGCCATATACTCATCCAAGGTAAGAATTTCAGACCGCTCTGTCAGTTTGTCCTCCATAACAAAATACCATGACTTAAGCAGAGAGTAGTTTTCCCACTCTTCTGGTTTCTGGAAGTCCTAGACGGAGATGCTAAGCAGGCTTGGTTTCTTGAGTCTACTCTCCTTGGTTACAGATGGTCATCTGTACCTACCCGGGTCCTGGTCTCCTCTTCTTGGAAGGACACCAAAAGCGGACCAGTCCTAACTGAACGACCTCATTTTAACTTAATCAACTCTCTAATGACCTTATCTCCAAATGCAGTCTCATTCCAAGGTATTAGGAGATTATGGCTTCGGCAGGTGAATTTCAGGAAAGACAGGATTCAGCCTGTAACAGCTTCCTCTTTCAAGAGATCTTGAAACAGTCCCCTGAATTTGCTTGTTCCTTTGAATTGCAAAGTGAGTTCACAGCAGGGTGATATTGCTCACTGACTCCAGAAGGTCAAGTAGGGTCTTCACTCTTTTTTTTTTTTTTTAATTTTGTGTGTATGAGTGTATTGCCTGCATGTGTATAAGTGCACCCGTGTCGTGCAATGCCCAAGGTCATAATTTTTATTTTATGTGTATGAGTGTATTGCCTGCATGTAGGTAAGAGCACCCGTGTTGTGCAATATCCACAGAGGACAGAAGAGGCCATTGGATCCCCTGGAACTGGAGTTACAGACAATTGTTAGCTGCCATGTGGGTGCTGGGATTCGAACCTGGGTCTTCTGCAAGAACAGCCAGTGTTCTTAACCACTGAGCCATCTCTCCAGCAAGGAGCATGAAGCTGTGACTGCATCTTGTTCTACTAGGCTGAGGTCCCTGGGAGCAAAACTGACCTTGTATGCTAATTCCACCAGCACACAGACTCAGTTCTTTCCCCTGCAGTGTCTCCACACATGTCCCAAATCAGAATGGGGTTTCAGCAAGCTTCTCTCTGGATCTTTGCTATGAAGTGTCAGTGACCACGGACTCCTCAGGCTTTCTGGAGTGTGGCCTTTAACCAGTCAGTAAAAGCCTACGCTAAGCAGGATTCTCAAACACAAATGTGGAAAATACATAGCTTACCCCACTTCAGTTCTACTCTGAGCCCACATCTGGCCAGACAGAAACAACTTTCACTTCAGTTATAGAGGATTCCGTCTTTCATAGAAGGCTGAGGTCAGAAGAGGAGACTTCCTGTCTGAATTACCTCTGTCCCTCTTCTGTACCTGACTTTGACCAAGGGCATCTCTACAGACCAGTCAGGCACAGGGCACCATCCTACCACTTAAAGTTTAGTTACTTCCTTGCCATCCTGCTCCAAATAGAATCCAGTCTCTTCTCTTTCCCCAGAGGAACCCTCCCGAACAGACCCCACTTGTCCTTCAGGATTTTGCCTCAAAGGAAGCTG
Source organism: Nannospalax galili (assembly GCF_000622305.1). Classification (NCBI taxonomy): domain Eukaryota; kingdom Metazoa; phylum Chordata; class Mammalia; order Rodentia; family Spalacidae; genus Nannospalax; species Nannospalax galili. Next base: position 326,635 of record NW_008329141.1, on the reverse strand, counting down.
GCTTTTGGGGGCCACATCCTAAAACCACCTTCCTCAGCTTCCCTCCCTCAAGGCCCAGGACACAGACCAGAGGCCAGACTACACCCATGCAAAAAAGCATTGATAACTCATTCCAAATGCAATGCCATCATGCTGTTCATTCAAAGGCATCAGCACATGTCAAGGCCTTAGCTCATGAGGACAAGAACTGCTTCACTGTCTTTCAGCTGCCAAGACTGCGGTCATTCCATTTTGGTTTTTGAGTTAAAGACAAATGGTCTGGAGGCTGTGGTATAGCTTGCTGGTAGAACACTTGCCTAACATGTGTGAGTTCTGCCCCCAGCACTATTAAAGAAAAACAAATAAAAGACATGTGGCCTGGAGTCGGGGTTAGAGTACCCTCCAGGGCACTTGGGGACTTGGTCTTCAGGACATTATCTAGGTGGGAGAATGAGCATTTTAGATGAATGCTGTCCTGGGATAATTTCCACCAGTTATTCTCACAAGGACCCAGTTCACAAAGTAGGATGGGGATTCCAGTTTCAGCAACTCAGATACACTCCATTCTGAGGGATAAAGCCAGAAGAGAGAGAGAGAGAGAGAGAAAGAGAGAGAGAGAGAGAGAGAGAGAAAGAATGAGAATTCATCCTGAAGAACCTTGCATTCTAACTATCTTTTATGCTTCTCTTAGGGATTGGGTGAGGCTGGAATGTTCTTGGGGTCCTCAGTGTTGTTCGCTATATATGACGCAGTGAGTGCTGCCCGCAGAGAGAGGGGCCTGAGCAATACCTTCCCCTTGAATAGCCCAGCAACACCTGAAGTCATTCGCATGGCCTGTGTGGATCAGTTTATTGACATGGTAAGGGAAGTCCTTGTTGTCACCCCATATATAGACTTTAACATTCTTTTTTTCATTAATTAATTTTGTTTTTTTATATGTATGAGTACTTAGCCTGTATATATGTAAGAACATCATATGTGTACAATGCCCATGGAGGTCAGAAGAGGGCACCAGATCCTCTGAACTGGGGTTCCATCATGTGGGTGCTGGGAACCTAACCAGAGTCCTCTGGAAGAGCAGTCAGTGCTCTTAACCACTCAGACATCTCTTGATGTGATCTGATAACCATGAGAAAACTGCAGATCCTGTCAATCTTTGTCTGTGAAAATTCTCCTTTTGTATCCACTCACCACTTCCTGTAAAACTCAAAGCAACTGCGAAGTGAGCAAACCTCTTCGAAAGCTAGCTTAATTATTTCAGACTCAACAGAAAAAACACACTGATGAGAAATGGATAGGGAAGAGTGCTTCCTTAAATATTTTATCAAAACGCAGTTGATGCGGCATTTTGATTACCTCATTTGCTAGATATCTGACCTGCTCGATTGTGCAAAAAGTATTTGTTAAGCAAACTAATAAAAATAAACGTAATGAAAATGTCAGGTTCTGAGCACACCTTGACATGCCTCATAATTATACACTAATACAGTTCCATTTGCCAGCCGTTAAAATTATATCCAGAACTATCATCAGGAAAAATGCTCCTCCATTGCAATGCTTCCTACAGCCCCAAGTGAGCCGTGGCCATAAAATTAGATCACACAGTATGCCTTGGAAATTGCAGGGCTGCCAAGTGGGAGCTGTCTTATCCCATACATAAGAAACTTATCAAGGCTGGCACTGAGGGTGTAACTCGGTGGTAGAACACGTGCTTGGCATTCAAGAGGCCCTTGGTTCCATCCCTGGCACCAAAACGAAGCAGAACAAATAGGATTCAGGCTCAGTAACATACACCTGTAATCCCAGCACTTTGGAAGCTAAGGCAGAAAGATCACAAATTCAAGGCCAGCCTCTGCTGTGTGTACCTTTAATCCCAGCTCTTGGGTGCCCGAGGCAGACAGCTCTCAGATCAATGTCAGCCTGGTTCACATAGTGACTGCCAGGCAGGCTGAGACTAAAGAATCAGTCAAAAAAATAATAATAATAAGCACATATGTGTGTGATTAAGTGATTGAAATAAATATGAAAAGTAGGTGATTTTAGTAGAAATAAAATTGATATGGACTTGTACTTTTTAAAAAATATTTTAACTTATTTACTTTTACTTTATGTGTATGAGTGTATTGCCTGCATGCATGTGAGTGCACCCGTGTCCTGCAGGATTCCTTGGAACTGGAGTTACAGACAGTTGTTAGCCGTCATGTGGGTGCTGGGAATCGAAACTGGGTACTCTGCAAGAGCAGCCAGTGCTCTTAACTGTTGATCCATTTCTCCAGCCCTGACTTGTTCTTTTTTTAAATGTATTTGAATTATAACATTTTTCATGTAATAACACTCTGTTAAATAATTGTCTTCCTTTTTTTGATCTTTTTTAGATTCCCAGTGATGACCCTTCAACCTTTACTCCGTGGTCCATCCATGTGTCTTAGTCTCATGTCTTTGAGAAAATGAAACTTGCCCCAAACCAGAGCAAAATATTGGCTGGCTGCTAATTGTTAAGCATAATTTTACTATTTTTTAAAAAATAATTCCGTATTATTTAAGTTAATGCATGATTACATTTTAGAATGCAAATTTTCGTCAAATGGTATAATGAAACTTAGAATCTGAAATTCTAATGTTAATTTACATTGTCCTAAAAAATATACATCATGGTGGTTTTTAAATATGGTGAAGTTTCCATTGACCTGAGATAGCTTAAGAGGGAGTACTAGTGCCCTGTTCTAGAAAAATATGCTTGAAGCCTGGTAAAATTATCCACCCCCAAAATCTCTGGATTGGTTCTCCCCAAATCAGTGGGGTTCTTGTGATAACCAGCTCACCTGGACTTGAACCAGTGTCCAGTCTACAAAGAGGAGGGTCAACACAGAGGATACATTTCTTCCATGTTTCCAAGCAAAGCCAGCCATGGTCGAGCAGGACCTTTGACTTATCTTCACATAGGCAGAACTGGTAAAAGAAAGGAGCCAGGATCTCCTCCCAAGCCCATGTGACCCCTGAGGAACAGATCTTCAAACGACCTTAAGAGTAAAAATAAATTGGTTGGAGGGGGGAATAAATAAATAAATAAATAGATAAATAAAAAAATAGATAAATAAATAAATTGGTTTATCTGAAATAGATAAATACTGCCTGTTGCCCTTTGGAGGCTTGTTATTCAGTAGCATAACCTACATGAGAGAGACTGGGCTATTTAATCAGTGTATTCAATAATATAAACAAACAAGGTGGAAGCCTCAAAGAGACTCCCAGACAGTAACCCAACATAGAACTGGGAAAATGAACAGCAGACCCCAATCTTATCTGAAGGAATATTGACAACTGATTGCTGCTAGATGAGGAACAGCTGAGCTTCCTAAAACAAAGACCTCTAGATGGGCTGACTAGATTCACCGAATGCACAAGTACTGGGGAAAGGCTGTGGTGCCAACAACACAGCAGACAGTAGCAGGGATGACAGAGTATAAGGGCTCTAGTGGGGGGGCGCTTGTGGGAGGGTGCCATCTGGGAAGTGGGTGTATAGATGAATAAGATGGTTTGGGATGTTCTGTGTGATATACACACACCAAAAAATAAATAAATAAATTTTAAAAATGAATTATATTTGAGGAGGAAGCATAAAAATTTATGTCATGTTAATTAGTAGAGGTGATAAACATTACCATTGAAATCCACCTGATGACTTTATAGACATACACAGGTGCCAAGGATCTGAGTGCAACCGACTATTACTAATAATAATCAGATACATACAGATTGGAGATGCATGTGCCAACATCTCAGTGTTAGTAGCAAAAACAATGAGTCTATGTAAGAAACAGTATATTTTAAAATGAAATGGAAATCTTTTTTAAAGGTTAAAAACTCATTCAATTTTATGTCTTACAGGGTTTATACTGAGTTCAACATTGTATAACTGTGTTAATTCAACAGCGAACCTAGAAACATACAGCCACTTGTGAAAAACATGTACTCTTGCTCTGGAGTGTGTTACTAAATATGTTGAAGCTGTAATGAAATGCTTCTTCTAATCATGTAGTTATTACAAATTAAAAAATAACTTAAAAATGTGGTACATTTTCCTATATACATAATAAAAGAAAATAATAAAAAATAAAAGAAATAGTCTTATACGTGATGTAGATTTTTAATGTTTATTAAAGCATTGTTAAAAACTCAAAAAAAAGTACAAATAAACTAAATCACTTGTCAAGGATTCACGTATTAAGTATTGAAGTTCTCCATTTATCTAAGCTCTACAAACATAAATGTACTAATGTAATTTGTGATTGGAGGACAGAGTAATTGTTAACATGTTTAGTCAAAATTTGAGGCCTAATCCACATGAGGGAACTCATGTCTGGTACTGTAAACCCAGACAGAAACCCATAGCCAGGGAGGCCATGGGCCTAGTAGGGAAGCTATTGCTGTTTTTAGTGGACATGAAGTGCCTGTCAAGCTGCCTTCTAAGTTATGTCTGTGGCCATAGATTAGTGCTGCTCTTAGCTTTGGTCAGAGAGACTTCTTTGTACAGTGGGCAACAGTAACTACAGAGGCTCATAACTGGTCAAAGTGATGAGAATAAGTGACTGTTGAATGCAAATAAATGGAACATCTTTGTCACCCCCCTCCCAGTCTCAGGGACCATCCCAGGAGAAGGTGTTCAGAGACTTTAACAGCTAAAGAAACAGTAGAACAGAGCACAATACTGTCTTCTGGGCATGGCGTGATCACGCCCTTGTGAACTCAGGGCAGCTGTAATTACCTGTACAAAACTTCTGCACAAGATTGTGCCCATCAACATCCTGTCAGGGTGGGGCTTATGGGGCCCCACTCCTCCCTGAGAATTTATATGCAGTTAATGGTTGTTGATGAGGGAGAGATATTTTCTTCAGAGGGGTAGCCTGCGGGTGCCTATACAACCTGCTGCGACAGCAAGCTGATGTGTCGTGGCCCTTTGGCCTAGAGGATCCAGAAGCAGTAGGCAGCTCAACTGTTCTGCAAAGGAGCTGGGCTTTGCAGCCATGAAGTATATGTTGAACCTGTATCTTCTTGGTGTGGTGTTGACCATCTTCATTAGACTGATGGAATCACTGAGGGACTTATTGGAGAGCCTATTGCCTGGGTGTCCCTGGACCACCAGAGGTCAACTAGCCAACACAGAGCCTCCCAAAGACCTTCCAGAACACCCTTCTAGATGAGTGAAATAAAACCTCCATCCAAGTTCCAGCCATACTTTGGCACACTGACCTCAGCAGGTCCAACCAGGTGTTCCATTTGCTAAGAGACAGGACCAGTGTCTCCAAAGAACTATAACTAAGCCTGGAAGGGCCTATTTGGACATCTCTTGCCCTGGAAAAAGAGCCTGTTTAATGCACAGATGTGGGTGGGTTTTCTGTGGCTGTGGGATGGAATATTCTCACTCTCCCAGGGTCCACTGTATGCTTTGCTGTCCTCAGCAGTATGGCTCAGACACCTCTTGTGCTGCAGTCTCCACTGTTGGGAGATGCTGGTGTTTTCAACCATTCAAAAGGGTTCCTTTGGACATGAGTATCTTCTGGTTGGTTTATTTGTTCAGTCTGTTCTAAGAGTGCTCTGTTGGATAGCAGTTGAGGGCTATAAGGAGAGGAAAGATGGAATATCCAATGTCTAATTCTCAGCTTCATGTCAAGTTCTTCCTTCAATACAATGTGCATGGGTTTGGATATAACGGACCTAAGAAGGCAGTGGGATGACCAAACCTGCTCAGAGTGTGGGTACTATGACCACCGTGTGGCTTAGATGAATTTTCTAAAGCAATAAAGTTAAATACATATTTAGAAAATATATATTTACTTTATAGACTATGGGGACAAAACATTTTACAAAATAAGTCTCATCATTCCAACTAATTAATTGGAAAAATTAGGATAAGGAAAGTATTTATAAAAAGGTGCAGGCATAGCAAGTTTCAGACAGATGATTAATATTCTAATGCTTTTAAAATTAAATTGACAAATCATAGTCTATTATATTGCATTTAATCCATACTAGTAATTTAAATAAGTATCTGTTATTGTCTAACTTTAAAATATTATAGGCTGAGGATGTAGTTCAATGGTAGATAGCCCTGGCCTAGCAGCTCAAGACTGTGAGTTGGAACTCCAGAAAAATGAATAAGTAAATAATTAATAAAATTAAATGCCACACAGTGATAGTGTGGCTAAAAGTGTAAGATGCAATCTTTTTAACCTTAGGACTCAGTGAATGACCGAGGATAAAAGCAATGAGCCAAGTCAGGCATGGTGGCCCTTGGAACACTGAAACAGGAAAATCTCAAGTTCGAGACCAGTCTGTGTCACATAGCAAGATCCTGCCTCAAAAAAATAAAAAAATTTAGGTGCTAGAGAGGTGGTTCAGCAGTTAAGAGCACTGGCTGCTCTTGCAGAGGACCTGGGTTCAGTTTCTAGCACCCATTTCGTGGCTAACAATTGTCTATAACTCCAGTTCTAAGGGATCTGGCACCTTCTCTGGCCTCTGTGGGCACTGCACACACATGGTGCACTTACATACATGCAAGCAATGCATTTGTATTAGTCACTTATCTGTTGCTGTGATAGAAACACTGACCAAAGCAACTTATAAAAGGAAGAATTTATTTGAGCTTATGGTTCCAGGGGAATTACAGTCTGTCATGGCAGGGAGGAATGGTGGTTGGAGGTGGCTGGAGCAGGAGCAGAAGCTGAGCTCTCACATAATCAAGCAGGCACAGGAAGCAAGAGATCCAGCAAGGCTTAAGAACTCTCTAAGCCCACGCCCAGTGACATGCTTCCTCCAGGAGCCACACCTTCTAAAACCTCCCAAAACAGCACCTGGGGACAAAATGTCCAAATACTTGGAGCCTATGGGAGACATTTTCATTCAAACCACCACAGCATTCATGTACATAACATAAAGATAAATATATATTTTTTTATCTTTTTGAGACAGGGTCTCCCTGGTGCCCCAGCTGGCCTGAAACTCACTATGTAAACCAGGTTGGCCTTGAACTCACAGAGATTCACCTTTCTCTGCCTCCTGAGTGCTGGGATTAAAGGCGTGAGCCACCACACCTGACAGAAATTAAAAAATTTTAAACGAAGGTGGAAATGTAGCTGAGTTGGCAAAGTGTTTGTGTAGCATACACAAAGTCCCAAATTCAATCCTCAGCACTGCATAAACTGGGCATTGTAGTGCACACCTGTAATCCCAGCCCTTAGAAAATTCACACACACACTTTAGAAGGGTCTAGTTAAGGTGGGCCACCAAGAGCAATGACAATAATTTGTGTTGTTTTGGGAGCCTCTGGGGCCTCCCTGACCAACAATTCATAGGGAGTCACTGAGGAGATGGGGAAAAGAGAACACTTATTCACTGTTGGAAGGAGTGTAAACTGGTAACATTCATTTTATGGAGGTTCTTCAAAAGCTAAAAATAAAGGCGGGCATGATGGCACATGCCTTTAATCCCAGCACTTGGGAGGCAGAGGCAGGCGGATCTCTGTGAGTTCAAGGCCAGCCTGGTCTACATAGTGAGTTCCAGGACAGCTGGGGCTACAGGGAGACCCTGCCTCAAAAAGACAAAAAAAAGCTAAAAATAGAGCTGACATATGACCCAGCTATACCACCCAAAAGACTCTGTATTCTACAACAGAGATACTTGCACATCCGTTTATTGCTGCTCTATTCATAAGAGCGAGGAAATAGAACCAGCCTAGATGGCCATCAGCTAATGAATGGATAATAAAAATGTGGCACATATATGCAATGGAATTTTATTTAGTTGTAAAGAAAAATAAAATTATGAAATTTACAGGAATCCCTCATATGAGGATTCTAGCTATGAATTCTTTGAGTACTATGTTTAAATTAGAGTACATGTAGAGGCCAGGAAGATAAGAAGGGACCATTAGAGGGAAAGGGAGAATAAAAAAAGAAAGGCCTTAAGGGAGGAAGAATAAGATAACACAGGTGTTATGAAACTGGAAAGAGGAATGCTTGGGTAGAAAGGTTTAAGTAGGGTGGAGTTTTAAGGTTAGAACAGAAAAGGAAGTGGGAGAGATAACCAATGCTAAGGATGCATGAAAAAGCCATATGGATAACCTACTGTTTTGTAAACTTATTAAAAACATAGCTTTTAGGGGCTGGAGAGATGGCTCAGTAGATAAGAGTTCTTGCTGCTCTTGAAGAACAATAGGTTCCATTCCCATTACCCACTTGGTGGCTCACAACCTTCTGTAATTCCAATTCCAGGGAATCCAATGCCCTCTTCTGGCCTCCACAAGAGACACGTATGTGGTATACACAGAATGAGAGAAAGAGAGAGAGAGACAGAGACAGAGACAGAGAGAACACTCATATACTCATACACATAAAATAAAAATAAATGTATATAACCATTTTAAAATAATTGACTTTTACACTTGGCATGGTGGTGCGTGCCTTTAATCCCAGCACTCAGGAGGCAAAGACAGGTGAGACTGAGGCTAGCCTGGTCTACATAGTGAGTTCCAAGCACGCTGGGACTATGGAGACTCTGTCAAAAAATAATAATTCACTTTTTATATTAACTTCATGCCTTTCCATTTGCATAGATTTTGCTTCCAGCATAGTTCTTATGCTTTTTTTAAAAATAACCATATAATTGGAAGAAGCATTTCATGACAACAGCATTGACATATTCAATAACAATTTCCTGAGCTAAGATGAATCTGTTTCAAGATTGGCTGTAAATTTTTAGGTTTACAGTTGAATTAATACAGTTATACAATATTGAACTCAGTATAAACCCTGTAAGATATAAAATTGAATGAGTTTTTACCCTTTAAAGAAGATCTCCATTTCAAGATAGACTGTTTCCTACATTTTTTTAATTTTTTTTTTTTTTGAAATCCTAACAAGTTTACAGGGCTTGCTAACAGAGCATAGGGTGGGAGTTTATTTACAGAAGAGTGGGCAGCCCACACACACACACACACACACACACACACACACACACACACACCATTTATGGCTGCACTGGAAAGTTCACACTCAAATATGGATCCTGAGCCTTCCCAACAGCCAACAGCCACACAAAATGGCAAGAGAGGTGCCTCATGGTGTTCCCAGCTTATATATCCTTAGCCCCTCCCCCACATGCAGCTAAAGTCAACTGATTGGGTGGAAGGGGTAACTGACTCCCCCATAGACCCAGCAAAGCTGAAATGTTAAGTTTCCACCCAGGCCCTCGAAGGGCTTTTCTTGCTACTGTAACAGAGTCAACATCATACCAGAACAAAATAGGCACAGTGGTTGTGTGATGATACACATTTTCCCTGCAACACTTGACCCCAGAAGTAAGTGAGTAGTGAGAAAAAACAGGGTTTGAAATGTCTGTGCAGCATTTCAACCAGCCTCTGTATATGCAGAACTTGAAGACGAGTCATTAATCCTGAACACTCAGTTCACACAGAAATCCTCTCCTGTCAGAACTATACAGATGCACCATATAATTTCAACTTATTTTATTCAAATACTGTTGAGAATAACTTGTCAGCATTCCTCTTTACTAGAAGGCAAATTGTGAGATGATGCAGTGGGGACAATAATGTCACTGGTTGAGTTTAAGAAAGCCACAGTAGTGATGACAGCAGATGGGTCACCATGAGCTGAGGAGCAAATGAGAGATAAAGGGGATCAGAACACAGAAGAATCAATATCAAGGGCAGACAAGAAGAGGATGGAAGGTGGCCAATTCTCTTTAATAAGGTCAAGGTGACTGAAGGACATTTTATGTTGAGATTAAGGAGCCAGTAGAAAGGGAGTAGTTGAAAGTACAGATGAAGAATGAGGACCAGAAGGGAATCCATCTCCTGTGCGAACTGAGTACATCACATTTCTCTGAGTTCATCTATAAAACACAGTCATGATAACTGTCCTGTCTTCTTTTCAGCCTTGTACGAAGGCTCAAAAGTTTTAAACACTATAACATAGGCTGGGAGTGGTGGCACAGGCCTTTATCTACCCTCAGGTGGCAGAGGTAAGCAGATCATTGTAAGTTTGAGAACAGCCTGGTTTACAAAGTGATACAAAGTGAGTTCCAGGCCAAGGCTACATAATGAGATCCTGCCTCAAAAAAAAAAAAAAAAAAAAAAAATCACAACTTAAAAGTTTTAAGTTCAGAGTTATAACTTAACAGTTGGTGCATTGTCAACGATAAAGTACCTTCTAATTCCTAATCACAGGCCTGACTTCCTTGGGCAAGACTTCTCAAACCATCAGTCAGAGAGATTGACCACTAAAAAGAGTACAGTACGTCAAAACACACTCCACAGCTTCAGAGCTGTGCATGGTCTCAGGATCATAGCTCTCAAAAACTGAGTCAGCCATTGAGTTGAGCAGGATTTAAGAACAAAGACAGGTATTCTTGGCAGTCCGCTTCCAACTAGAAAGGGGGCCTGATCCAGCAACTCAGTTTATTGAGACTGGAATACAAACTGATCTACCAGGGCTGGAGAAATAGTTCAGTGGTTAACACCACTGGCTGTTATTACATTCAGTTCCCAGCACCAGCATTAACTTTTGTTCCAAGGTGTGGTCACCACCAGCGTCGGCCACTCCTCCGTTCTCATGGGTGCTGCTCCTTCATTCTCACGGGCGTCAAGGCTGCTCCCCCACTGGCACTGGGCTGAGGCTGCTCTTCTGCCTGCCCTGGGCTGAGGCCGCTCTTCTGCTCGCCCTGTGCTGCCTCCTGTCATCACAGCTTCTGCCCGGTCCCGGACCCCAGGGCTGGTGAGGAGACTGTGTCAGCGGAGCCGGATTCGGACACAGAAGACCAGGCTCAGTGACACAGGTCTGCTTTATTGCAGGAAGGCACAAAGCTTATATAGGGGTAGTGGTCCAATCACAGAACAGCAAGTAGGATACCTTATTAGCATAACAGGGTTAGTGTCCTATCACAGTGCAGCCAGTAGGATACCTTATTAGCATAAGAGACTTAGCATCCTATTAGCATAACAGACTTAATGTCCTATCACAGAATAGCAGGTAGGATGCCTCATTAGCATACTGGGTTTCAGATTACAGAGCTTGGATTCCTGCAATACCACCCTAGGCTCAAGCCTGTTTCCCACACCAAGGGATGCAACACTCTCTTCTAACCTCTTCAGGCATTGCATGCATGTAGTATACTTAAATGTAAACATAACACTCATACACATAAAATAATCTTTTTTTTTTACTGTTAGGCTTTATTTGTCCAAGATACTTTTTTAATTATTTATTTAATAACCACATATTTAGAAGAAACATTTCATTACAACAGCATTGACATATTCAATAACAATTTCCTGAGCTAAGATGCATCTCTTTCAAAATTGCCTGTAAATTTTTAGGTTTACAGTTGAATTATTACAGTTTTACAATATTGTACTCAGTATAAACCCTATAAGACATAAAATTAAATGAGGTTTTAACCTTTAAAAAAGATCTCCATTTCATTTTAGAATATATTGTTCCTTGCAGAAAGACTCATTGTTTTTGCTACTAATACTGAGATGTTGGCGCACGCATCTCTAATCTGTATGTATCTGATTATTACTAGTCACAGTCGGTTACTTTCTGAGCTCCTTGGCATCTGAGCATGGATATAAAGTCATCAGGTAGATTTCAATGGTAATGTTTTTCACATCTACTAATTATTAAGGACCAAATGTTTATGTGTTGAAGAATTATTATTTTTTATCATTATTTTTTTAATTTTTAATAAATACATGACTAGAAGAAGCATTTCACTACAGCTTTAACATATTCAGTAACACAATCCAGAGCAAGAGTATATCTCTTTCACAAGTGGGTACAAGTTTCTAGATTCACAGTTGAATTAATACAGTTATACAATATTGAACTCAGTATAAGCCCTGTAAGACAAAAAAAATTGAATGAGTTTTTTAACCTTTAAAATATATCTCCATTTCATTTTAGAATATATTGTTCCTTGCAGAAAGACTCATTGTTTTTGCTACTAATACTGAGATGTTGGCGCACGCATCTCTAATCTGTATGTATCTGATTATTACTAGTCATAATTGGTTGCGCTTGGATCCTAGGCGCCTGAGTCATCAGGTAGATTTCAATGGTAATGTTTTTCACCTCTACTAATTAGCATGATGTAAATTTCCATGTTTCCTCCTCAAATATAATATATTTTTAAAAATATGTTGATTTGTGTTTGTGTGTGTGTGTGTGTGTGTGTGTGTGTGTGTATCACACAGAATATCCCAAAGCATCTTATTCAACTATAGAGCCACTTCCCAGATGGCACCCTCCCATAGCCTCCCTCCCCCAACTAGAGCAATTATACTATGATAACCCTGTTGCTGTCTGCTGTGTTGTTGGCACCCCCAGGCCTTCCCCACTACTCACCCTTCTGGTGAATCTAGTCAGCCTATCTAGAGTTCTTTGTTTTAGGAGGGTCAGCTGTTCCTCATCTAGCAGCAAACAGTTGTCAATATTCCTTTGGATAAGATTGGGGTCTGCTGTTCATTTTCCCAGTTCTATGCTGGGTTACTATCTGGGAGTCCCTTT
>NW_008329141.1:312961-313574 GCF_000622305.1 Nannospalax galili | reverse complement strand
TGATCCACCACCATTATAGGACATTTTGAGAGATGCTCATAGTCCCCTGGAGCTAGTTGACCTAGGAGAGCAAGGAGCAAAAACTGTCCTTTATGTCCCTCTAAGCAAATTATTATAGGCTTCAAAGTATGTCTGTTAAACATGCAAGAAGGTTAGTTCCACCAGTTTGGTACTTTTAATTACCGTGTGTCATGTAGATAAATCTTGGGCAAAGACCAATTGTTCTCAGATAAACCTTACCTAGAGATATATTTCTTGATCTGCTATGTATAATTTCTCAGTAGGTGGAAGGAGTTATATGGTTCCCTCTGGTTTTCAAAACTAGCTAGGCATTATTTACCTCTCACATTGTCTCACCTCTCCATCATGGTTTCCCTAATTAAGGTGCCCCCATTTCCCCACTTTTTCACTTAATAATACCCTTCTCCTACAGTCCTACCTCTCTTGAGCTCCTTCTTTCCCTTTATCCCATAGGTTCCATGTATACCCTTCCCTACCCACTCCTTTAAACTAACCCATTTTTTATCCATGTCTCCCTTTTTAAGGCCTGTTTCCTACTGTTCTTCTCTTTCAGGTTCTTTCTTTTCCTTTACCTCCCTGTTTCCTTTCCATT
>NW_008329141.1:310761-312000 GCF_000622305.1 Nannospalax galili | reverse complement strand
TTGTTCCATTGATCTATGGGTCTATTTTTGTGCGAGTACCATGTTGTTTTTGACTATAGCTCTGTAATATAGCTTAAAATCTGGTATAATAATCCCCCCAGGATTGCTCTTAGTGATCAGGATTGTTTGGGCTATCTGAGGTCTTTTGTGCTTCCATATGAATCTTAGGATAGTTTTTTCCAATTCTGTGAAAAATGTCATGGGGATTTTGATTGGCATTGCATTGAATCTATGTCGGGAGCCGTAGGCCCCTACCTCAGGAAATAGCAAGACCTGATTCCTGGCAAAGCTGTTTTTCAGACATCAAGGCTGGCCTGGTTTGAGATTAACCAGATGACTATACTTGAAAGCCTCTCACAAACATGTTGTTGTAACCTGGGCACTTACCGCTTGAGAGACTCCCTCATTTTCTCATGTAACAACTTTGGTATTACTTTGTAATCATGCAAGTGAAACCTCTTGATTTATAACTTGCTATAAAATTGTGGTGTTACTATGGAATTTACTCTGTGATCAATTGGTGTGGTGTTATTATGACAATTGTTCTGTTAATTGAATTGCACTCCCTCAATGGATTTATCCCTGCCAACTTCCCCCTTTTCCCTCACTATAAAAACTTTGTGTAGATGTTCATTAAATGAGACTTGATCAGAAAGCCTGTCTTGTCTCCATTCTTTGTGTCCCTTGCCCCTTTCAGTCCCCATCTCCTCTCTCCAGGTACCCACGTTGACTGTCTCGTGGGTTGGGACATCTGGCGCCCAACGTGGGGCTGGATACGGAGGATCCAGTGAGGGAAGAAGACGTCCCCATGGAACATTCCACAAGAATTCTTCACTCTGGACTCGCCACGGGAACCTGCCTCGGCTACAACCAGAAGTAAGTACAGATATCTGATTATGGGACAAGAATTAAGCAGGCACGAAATTTATGTTCGGCAATTGCAGGATGCCTTACGGATGCGAGGAGTAAAGGTTAAAATAGAGGATCTATTGACATTCTTTGAATTTATTAAGGAAACCTGTCCTTGGTTTCCCCAAGAAGGAATAATAGATATTAAAGGATGGAAAAGAGTAAAAAATGCTTTAGAAGATTACTATAAGGTCTTTGGACCCGAGAAAATTCCTGTTACAGCCTTTTCCTACTGGAACCTAATCAGGGAACTAATAGATTCAAATGAAACCTCTACGGAGGCTGCCTTAAAGCAAACTTCCGGCCCCTCTCAAGGGCCCCCTTCCGGCC
>NW_008329141.1:307996-309524 GCF_000622305.1 Nannospalax galili | reverse complement strand
ATGCTACAGGTGTTACAACAGTCATTTTTATTCCTTAATGCCACTAGACCTGAGACCACTCGAGCTTGTTGGCTCTGCTATGATGCTTCCCCTCCTTTTTATGAAGGAATTGTAGTTGCAGGAACGTACTCGGTGGGGAAGGTAGAGGACTGTAGGTGGCACTCTAAAGTTTCTTTGTCCTTACAACAAGTCATGGGAACTAATGGGACTTGTGTTGGAAATGTCACAGCAGCTCTAAATTCTGGGCTGTGCTCTGAGGTTAACCAAGTCACAAACAGCACAGATGATTATCTTGTTCCTCACAATGACACCTGGTGGGCCTGTGACACTGGGCTAACACCTTGTGTGCATTCCCAGGTTCTTGAACGTCATCAAGGTTTACTTCGTTTACTTTACCATTCTGATGAAGAATTTTTAAATCATTTTGATCATGATGTGGGTCCAGTTAGACAAAAGAGAGAGCTCATCTCACTGACTCTTAGCATTCTGCTAGGAGCTGGGATCGCTGCTGGAATTGGCACAGGAACTGCTGCACTTGTCACACAGCAGCAAACTTATTCATCCCTGAGAGCAGATATTGATCTAGACTTAAGACGTATAGAGGACTCTATATCTGACCTGGAGGACTCTCTTAGTTCTCTGGCTGAAGTTGCCCTTCAGAATAGGAGGGGCCTGGATCTTTTGTTTTTACAGCAAGGAGGGCTTTGTGTGGCCCTCAAGGAAGAGTGCTGTTTCTTCCGTGACCACTCTGGTAAGATTAAAGACAACATGGCTGCTTTAAGGGAAGGTTTGGAGCAGCGTAAGAGGGAGAGAGAACAAGCAGAGCCTTGGTACAAAAACTTGTTTTCCACTTCTCCCTGGCTCTCTGCCCTTTTACCCAACATACTTGGTCCATTCATTGGCTTTCTAATAGTAATTTCTTTTGGCCCCTGGGCATTTAAGAAGCTCACTGGCTTCATTAAAAGTCAGATTGATGATCTTACAGCAAAGCCAATTCAAATACATTATCTCAGGCTTGCACTTAAAGATCGGGAAGAGCCCTATGAGCCTGAAAGGCCACATGACGATGTGCTTCAGTCATCCCCTTGAGAGCTGAACCAGATAGCCAAAGACGGGTAAGAGAGAATTGTTGATAGCTACCTAAGCCAGGCGGGCAGCCAAAACTGCTGTCTTAGCCCATGACAGGTAAAGCTTCAGTAAAAATTCTCCAACCTAAGGCAGGCACGGTTCCCTAAGGAATCGTTTTGGCTCATTTTCCCTCTTTATTAAAATATAAAAGAAAGGGGGATCTGTCGGGAGCCGTAGGCCCCTACCTCAGGAAATAGCAAGACCTGATTCCTGGCAAAGCTGTTTTTCAGACATCAAGGCTGGCCTGGTTTGAGATTAACCAGATGACTATACTTGAAAGCCTCATGAAAACATGTTATTCTAGCTCGGGCACTTACCACTCGAGAGACTCCCTCATTTCTCATGGAACTGCCTAAGAAACTTTTTGTATCACATTGTAATCATGCAAGCGTAACCTCTT
>NW_008329141.1:305992-306741 GCF_000622305.1 Nannospalax galili | reverse complement strand
AATGTTCTGTGTTCTGTATCTTTCTAGTGTGTGTTATGATGTTTCCCCTTCATCTCTGATTTTGTTGATTTGGAGGTGCTCTTTCTTTCTTTTGGTTAACTGGGCTAGCAGTCTGTCAATCTTGTTTATAAGAACCAGCTAGTAGCATATAGGTTTTTAAAGTATCCCCTTATAATGTTCTGTATCTTTCTAGTGTGTGTTATGATGTTTCCCCTTCATCTCTGATTTTGTTGATTTGGAGGTGCTCTTTCTTTCTTTTGGTTAACTGGGCTAGCAGTCTGTCAATCTTGTTTATCTTTTCAAAGAACCAGCCAGTTCTTGGATTTGTTGATTCTTTGTATTGTTTTCTTTGTTTCAATTTCATTAATTTCTACACTGATTTTTGTTATTTCTTGTCTGCTGGGTTTGGGTTTCACTTATTGTTGCTTTTCAAGTGTCTTGAGTTGCAATGTTAAGTCATTTATTTGTGATCTTTCCGATTTTTTGATGTAGGCACTTAGAGCTATAATCTTCCTTCTAAGGACAGCTTTCAGTGTGTCCCAGAGGTTTTGTTATGCTGTATTGTACTTTTAAGAATACTTTTATTTCTTTCTTAATTTCTCTTTTGACTCATTCCTCATTCAGGACTGTGTTGTTCAATCTCCATATATTTATGTGGTGACTAGGGCTTCTTCCGGTGTTGATTGTAAGCTTTATTGCATTGTGGTCTGATAGAATGCATGGAATTATTTCAATCTTTTTGTATTTGT
>NW_008329141.1:302325-304325 GCF_000622305.1 Nannospalax galili | reverse complement strand
TCTGTGATTTTGACATGTGAATTTCTTTTGTAGTTTCTGATTCTTGTGTAACACTCAAGTCTTCAAGTTTAGGTCTGCTTCTTTTTATAAACTTTATATGTCTTTGCAGTTTACTTTTTGGTCATGAAAAGCTGGTTCCTCTAAGCTTCCGGTTCTCTCTTTTGATTTTATACTGGAGCGGCCAGATTGCTTTTGTCTTCAGGAGTTCCCACAGAGGTCCAAGTCAGATGAGGATCAGATGCTCTCAGGCTTTCTCCTAAGGTTTGGATCTCTCCAGGAAAGATTTTGGCCTCAGGAATTTGGGGGTTAGACTGGCCTAGGAGCTGGGCCCAGGAAAGATGCTGCTCTAGGGCAGCTGATGGCCATCCCACCCAGAGATGCAAAGGGAGATGGGGTGGGAAGAGGCCCCAAGGGCTCCTGGGGACTGCGCTGAGGAACTGGATTGGTCTGGAAGCAAAGGATCAGGAAGCCAAAAGGTCAGCCTAGGAGTCCAAGAAAGAGGCTGGCATTGTACAGCCCAGGGAAGCAGCGGGAGGTGAGGGCAGGACCATACCCAGAGGGCTCCTGGGGACCTTGAGAAAGAACTGGGTCCATCTGTATGCAAGGGATCAGGAAGCAGTGGTGGCCCCAGGCTGAGAGGTCAGCCCTGGGGTCCAGGAAAGAGGCTGGCTATCCATGTAGTGCAGGGAAGCAGAGGGAAGTGAAGACAGGACCAGGCCCAGAGGGCTACTGGGGACCTCAAGAAGGAACTGGGTTGGTCTGGATGCAAAGGAACAGGAAGCAGTGGTGGCTCCCCCAGTGTCTGGGGTGACAAGACAAGGAATGGGACAGGACCCAGGCTAGGAGGAGAGACGGTCAGGGGAGATGGAAGGGTGAATGAGGCTGGGGGAGTTAAGGCACAGAGGGAGCCATCAACTTACCCCAGAGAGAGGCCAGTGGGTCGTGCAGGCCCAGGGAAGCAGAGCAGTTCTTATACCTTTAGGAGGGAGAGCTGATAGAGACTGAATTTGTTTTTACATGTTCTGTTTTTTGTTTTTTTGTGACAGGGTTTCCCTGTAACCACAGCTGGACTAGAACTCACTATGTAGACCAGACTGCCCTCAGTCTCACAGATACTGGCCTGCCTCTGCCTCCTGAATGCTGGTATTAAAGATGTGTGCCATCAAGCTCAGCTTATTCTATGTTTTAAAGCTACTGATAATTGAAATGTTTCCATTTCCATTTTAAAATGCTTTTTGGATAATAGCAAATGCTATTACTTCTTCAGTATGTTACATCCAATCATTAGACTAAGGTTTCTTCTCCACATATATATCCTACAGGCTGTTCTGTTTTTCTTTATGTTACTCCATCACTGCAGTTCATTCTAGTACAGCCTTCAAAGCAACATGGCACCATAATGGTGAAGAAGCGCCTCCCAATCTAAAGCCAAATTTTAGTGGATTTCTTTTTTTTTACTTTGCCTTTAAGGATAATAGTTATTGGAGGCTTTGCATACTGGTGCATGCACATCTTTAATCCCAAGTGCCGGGATTAAAGATGTGCATGCACCAGTATGCAAACCCTCCAATAACTATTATCCTTAGGCAGGTGAATGTCTGTGAGTTCAAGGCAGCCTGGTTGACATAGCAAGTTCCAGGCCAACCAGGATACATAGTGAGACCCTATCTCAACTGAACCTGGGTCCTCTGCAAGAGCAGCCAGTGCTCTTAATCACTGAGCCATCTCTTCAATCCCCAATCCTTCTTTGATTTAGGATTTTTTTTTCTTAAGAATGGCTATTGAAGGGCTGGAGAGATGGAACAGCAGTTAGGAGCACTGGCTGCTCTTGCAGAGGACCTGGATTCAATTCCCAGCACCCACATGGTGGCTAACAACCACCTGAAACTCCAGTTCCAGGGGAATCTAATGCCCTCTTCTGATTCCATGGGCATTGCACAACACAGGTACACTTACACACATGCAGGCAATACACGCATAAAATATAAAAATAATAAAGA
>NW_008329141.1:282965-302165 GCF_000622305.1 Nannospalax galili | reverse complement strand
TAAAGAATGGCTGTTGGGTTGTATCAAGTTAATTTCATTCATTGGTTTGAGCAGTTTTCTTTCTTTTTTTTTTAAATGTGATATACTACGTTAGATCTGATAATGTGGTAGAATTCTGGTGTTAAACTACCCCTTGATACCTTGCTGGATTCTATTTACTAGTCCCTTACTAAGAAGTTTTTAATGCATATTCATAAGCAGGACTCCTCAATTTTTCTACTATCTGTGGTAGAAGTAGGTATTAAGACTTTATTATGTTTACAAGAAGATGGGCAGAATTTCCATTTGTATGTGCCAGGGAGAGTTTAAATAACATTGCCATTATCTTAACAATTACATTAAGTTCATTTATAAATCCTGGTTTTGATCAACAATTTAGTTTTAACCCTTTCCATAGTCTTCCACAGTGAAATGCCTCACTGTTGATATTGGTGAATTATCGCTTTGACATCTACATTTTACTCTTCCTGTTTATCACTTCAATTTTTTATTATAAATAGCATGCATTCACCTTTGGTTTGAATCTGCTAATCATGAATTTTTTTTTTTTTTTTTTTGGTCTTTTGAGACAGGGTTTCCCTGTAGGCCCAGCTGACCTAGAACTCACTATGTAGACCAGGCTGGCCTTGAACTCACAGAGATCCACCTGCCTCTGCCTCCCAAGTATTAGGATTAAAGGTGTATGCCACCATGGCAGGCCCTAATCATTATTTTTAAGTGACAGAATTGATGTCACTCATATTTCTTATGATTAAATTTTGTCTATTTTTCTCTCATTTGCTGTAGTCTTATACACATATGTACATAATTTAAACTAGAAACAATATAAATTATGTATTTTACACTGTTGTTTCCATTTTTCCTCTTAATTATTTTTTTCTGGTTTTTTTCAAGCTATGGTTAATTCCACTTCTTGTTAATTTGGCAGTTCAACTATACTGTGAGTTATTCATGTCCATTTACCTATGAACAAATACATATTCTCTACTAATGTTTGAAAACAAGCTACCAAATACTCCCCTCCACACACACAAAAAGTCACTCTTTCCTGCTCTGTCTCTGTATGTCATGGTTGGCTTCCCATTGTCACCTTGACATACCTGGCAAGAGGGAACCGCAGTTGGGGAAGTTCCTCTCTAAGACTGACCTGTGGGCATATCTGTGAGGCATTTTCTTAATTGTTGAGGAATGAGGAAGGGCCTAGCCCAATGTGCTGGTGTCACCCCTGGACAGGTTGTATAAAAAAGCAAGCTAGGGCTAGAGAGATGGCTCAGCAGTTAAGAGCACTGGCGGCTCTTGCAGAGGATCTGGGTTTGGTTCATAGCACCCACATGGCAGCTAGGAGCCATAAACTCCAGTTCCAGGGGATCTGATGCCCTCTTCTGGCTTCCACAGGCATTGCATGCTCAGGTGCATTTGCATACAGGCAGACAAAAACAATCGTACACATAAAATAGATAAATAAATTTTTAAGGAAAAAAGAAGGAGAGCAGGCTGAGCACAGGCCAGAGGAGCGATCCAGTAAGCAGCATTCTCCATGGTCTCTGCTTCAGTTCCTGCCTCCAGGTTCCTGCCTTGAGTTCCTGCCTGACTTACCTCAAAGATGGACTGTGCTTTGGAAGTATAAGGGAAAATAAACCCTTTCTTCTCCAAGTTGGCTTTGGTTAGCGTTTTGTCACAGTAGCAGGAACCAAACCGGGACACCATATTTCCACCTCTGGTCACAATAAGGTAACAGTTCAGTAGCTCTCTTACTCCCGCCTCCCTAGCAACCCCCATCCCTTAAACTACTGCAGTTGTTTTCCTTCTAGACTATTCATTGAATTTCTGTTACTATTTGACTCTTTGTAGAATTTATAGAATTTATGTTACACATTCCTAAATACCAGAGTTGCTTTTTTTATTTTTTTTCCCCCTTCAGATGGTCATTAGCTTTACTCCACTAGGATTTGCTATTCTTGCCTCTCAGCACCAGCAGATGCTGGTCTACTGACCTCCAGTGTTCATAGTGGTAGCCAAAATGTTAGTGTCAAGTTGATTCTGGCTCATTCATAGGAAATTTATCTTGCTGGGGTCATAGCTCAGTGGTAAGAGTGCTTACCTAGTATGCACGAAGCCCTGGGTTCAATCTCCAGCACTCTGTAAACTGAGCATAGTGACACATATCTGTAATCCCAGCATTCAGGAAGTGGAAGCAGGAGGATTAGGAGTTCAAGGTCATCCTCAGCTACATGGCAAGTTTGAGGCTAGCCTGGGACATGTGAAACTCTGTCAGAGATAGAAAGGGAGGGAGAGAGAGTGAGAGAGAGAGAAAGAGAGATTCTCTTTCAGTCAAGAACCTTATGTGCTTTTGTGTGTTACCATTTTGCCTGTATGTATGTAAGTGCATCATGTATATGAAATGCCTTCGGAGGCCAGAAGAGGGCATCAGATCCCCTGGAACAAGAGTTACAGATGACTGTTAGCTGCCATATGAGTGCTGGCAACCAAACCCAGCTCCTCTGCAAAAGCAGCCAGTGCTCTTAACTGCTGAGCCATCCCTCCAGTCCCTTTTTTTTTTTCTGAGAATATTTTATCCAGTTTTTTGTTTGAAACATTCCCTCTTTTTTTTTTTTTTTTTTCTGAGAATATTTTATCCAGTTTTTTGTTTGTTTGTTTTTTGTCTTTCTTCTCTTTGATATGTAGACCAGGCAGGCCTTGAATTCAGAGATCCACCTGCCTCTGCCTCCCTAGTATTGGGATTAAAGGCATGTGCCAACACACCCAGCAAGAGAACATTTTATTTTTAATAAAATAACTTTACATTTTAATGAAACACGGGAAACTATATCCAAAACACAGGCAAAGCATGTCAACAATCCTGGTGACAATTTTTTTTTTCTTACCAGCCAACTTAAATTAGGCAACTTGTTGGTTAGACTTAAGTCCTATTATGACAGGCACTTAGAAACTGCTTTTGTTGCAAAGGATCAAATTCTCATTTAGACCTATAAGGCAATGAAAAAGCATAATGGAGTTCTGGTTGTGTCATGCAAGGGTGTGGGCAGCTGGAAGTGGAGCTCCCTTCCCTCCTTCACCTCTTAGAGGGTTCATGTGGCCAGAGCCAAAAGAGCTTGTGATTTTTCTGATTTACTCTGTGCCTTAGAAGATTTCTGATTTCCCTTTTTCCTTTCATTAAGATAGCTCATTGTCCAAGGCTGTTTGCTACCCTGGTCAGTATCTATAAAAACGTGACACTCTATAATCTAGACTCCTACAAAGTCAAAGCAAAAGTGAGGAACACAAGAAGGAAAGGCATTCTACTCCATACCCTGTTGGTAACTCCAAGGAAGAGAGCCTGGGAGAGGAGGAAAAGAGGCCCATTTCCTTCTCCAGGGAGGCAGAATGCCAAAGCAAGGCCTGGGGCAAGGCAAAACAATCTTAGGCAAAGGTTAACCACTGGGAATTTGAGTCACCAAAAGACCTTACCTGAGAGGCAAATGGTCACCTGTCCTATCCTCAGAGGAGCTTTAATGATCCCTTCCTTTATAGTTGCCAAATGTGTTATGGAGAATCGGGGAGCTCAGTTTCATTGATAAAAGAATTTTAAAACAAATCCAGGGGCCAACAAGGTGGCTTAGTGGGTAAGGGCATCTGCCACTAAGCCTGGCAATCTGAGTTCAATCCCAAGGACCCACATGACAGAAGGAAAGAAATAACTCTTCGCAAGTTGTCCTCTGACCTACACACACACACACACACACACACACACACACACACACACAAAATCATTCCGTCTATCAATTAATTTTAAAAACGGACTCAGAAGGAAGTTTGAGGGCCATTTTATTAAAGCTTGAGACAAAAACAAGTGGCAGGCATGCTGTAAATCTTGGCAGCTGCCAGGAGGAGCAAGATGGAGAAGAGGAAGAGAAAAAGTCATGCCTTTTGTGAGAATCAGCAATGAATGTCTGTAAGCAGCTTTAGAAAGGTGGGGTCTAGAAGAAAGGAAGACAGAATCTTCAGAGCTGACAGTGAGAAAGCCCAGTGCCAGGGCAAGCATGCTTAGGATTTGGGCCTGTTTTCAAAGAGACAGAAACAGGGAAAGGAAAAGCCACACCTTCGATTAGAACTCAGAAAACCCTACAAGCTTAGTGGTGAAGATCTGCAAACAACCATTCTCTCCTTTTCTTGACCCTCTTTTCCTATTCAAGCCTGAAGTATCTGGTGGATAGGTCTTCAGACTCTTACCCTGCCCTTCATGATTTCTACTTCTGTATGTCTCTGTTCCAGCCAAAGATGTGTTTCATGCGCTTTGTTCTCCAAGTCACTAACCTTGATCTATTAAATTGCTCTTGAGTTGGTCTTTCTCTAGGTGTTTGGGGGCCCTCAATCTAATGCCTTCTTTATACTCAAGTTGATAGGTGTTTCCTCCAACAGCTCTTGCTGGGAGTGTGTTCTATTTTGAATGATCTCTCTGGCTCTTGGGTCTGTATTAATGTCCCAGTATAGCATCAATAATGTCCCAAACATTGACTAGAACAAAAATTTGTTCTTTCACAATTGTGGAGGCTAGAAGTCTGAAGCCAAGGTATCTGCAGGGTTGTGCTTCCTCTGAAGGCCCTAGGAAAGAATTCTTCATCTTCCCAACCATCATAATTGCCAACAACCTTGGCATTCTGTGTCTTGTAGACACGTCCCTCCAATCTCTCCCTCCATCTTCACGTTGCTATCTTCATCCCATGTGTATCTGTCACCAAATCTTCCTTTCTTTAAATCAGTGGATTTAGGGGCTACATTAATCCAGTATAACGTCATCTTCATTTGATTACATCTACAAATACCAAATTCACAAATAAGTTCAATCACAACAGATTCTCTTAATTTTTTTGTTAGTGTTGTTGTGGTTGTTGTTTGTTTTGTTTTTGTTTTTGTTTTTTTAAGACGGGGTCTCACTATGCAGCACTGGCTGGCCTGGAACTCGCTATGTAGACCAGGCTGTCCTCTGACTTCTGAGTGCTATTATTAAACGTGTCCACCACCACACTTGGCCCCTTAAATTTTTTATGTGTCAATTCACTGGGCTCCAGCTTAGTTCCTGGAATGCCATAAGATGTACTAACTACAACAAAGCCAGTACTTTCCCATTTCCATCAGTAAGCAAGAGGTGTGGCTCTCACCTCCCCAAAAGTTTCAATTAAATTATTGAGGAAAGCTATGTGATTTCCAACATTCATTTCTTTGTTGGCTAACAGGATGTGTTACTTTTCTGTTACTGTGACAAAATGCCTAAGAAAAAAACCTTCCAGGAAGATAAATTTATTTTGGCTCGTAGTTTCAGGTGTTGCATTCATTTAACCTACTTGTTTCTGGTCTATATTGAAGCAGAACAGCATGGAATGGAATATGTGGTACAATAGAGCTGCTTACCTCACAGTGGCCAGGAAGCAGAGAGAACGATGTAGGGGGGAGGGGAAGGGAGGGGGAGAAGGGGAGAGAGAGAGAGAGAAATACACCCTTCATAGACCATACCTCCTAATAACCTGTTTAGCTATAACTAATCAATGGGTTAACTCTTTGATGACATTAGTGCCCTTATGATCTAATCCCCTCTCAACAACATAAGGGAACCAAGATTTTAACACACAAGCCTCTGGGAGACATTTCACATCCAAACCATAACATAGGATTCTTTGGCTGTAAAACATAAGACCTTTTTTGTAGCAAACATACTAGTAGTTGTGTCAATATAAATGAAGTTTCTCTTACCAGTTAGAACAAATCATTCAAAAGTGAAGAAATTTAGGTCTGGGGTGTAGCTCAATTGTAGAGCACTTGCCTTGAATGGTGCTACATTCAACCCCAATCAACACACAAGCTTGCACCCAGGGTCACCCACTCACACACATAAATTTAGTCTTCCTTTTTCATTAAAGTAAAACAGTATATAGTGTTAAAGACACAGCACATTGGTTGTAAGACATAGAGAAGTCAAGCTCTCACTGACCTGAAAACTTCCTCTTTGTTGGCTAGCTTTCATAGAGCTGGATAGTCTAAACAGGCCCCTGGGGAATAAAAGTCATCAATGACATTGTCAAGCAGTGAACCCTGAATGCTACAACTGACCTTCCAGTCAAAACGTGCCCATTGGTGCAATAGTGGGCATGAAGGTTATGGGAGTAACCAATTGCTTTCTTACTATGTTTGAGGCCTGATCCACAGAAGGGAATTCATGCCTGGTACTGTCAACCTGGTCTTCAAAAGTTCCTATCTCAGGAGGTCATAGCCCCAGGGGAGAACCTCCTACTATTATTTTGCTAAATGAACATAATGGTCAAACTGCCTTATAAATTTTTATGTTTATACTTATGAATTAGTGCTACTCTTTTGTAGTGGGCGGCTGCTAAGGCAGAGACTCATAACTGGTCAGTGTGCCGAGAATAAGTGACATTTGAGTGCTCAGGCCTAAATGGGGCATCTGTATCAACCCTCCTATCCCAAGGCTCAGAAGAGAGGGCAGAAAAAATTTAAGAGCTGGAGGATAGGAAGAAGCACTGTGAAGTGAAGTCCCCTGGACGTGGCATGGCCATTTCAGTCATGAACTTGCTGTCGTTACAGTTATCAGGCCAACAAGATCAGTCAAAATGCCAGGCAATACCAATTGGACTTGGTGGGTTTGTCCTAGTTTGTTTAGTGTGATGTGTTTGCAGTGATAAAACACTGACCAAAATTAACTTACAGAGAAAAGGGTTCCACCTTACACTTCCAAGGCACAGACCATCTTTGAGGGAAGTAAGGCTGGATCTCAAACAGAGCAAGAACCCAGAGGCAGAAACCAAAGCACAAACCACAGAGGAATACCACTTACAGGCTTGCTCCTCTGCCCTCTGCTCAGCCTGCTTTCTTATACAGTCAGGACCACCTGCTGAGGAGCGGCACTGCCCACAGTGGTGTGGGCCCTCACACATCACTCAACAATCAAGAAAATGCTTCACAGACATGCCCACAGGTCAGTCCAATAGAGGAAAGTCCCCAAATGAGGCTTCTTCCCAGATGTGTCAGGTTGACAGCTAAAGCTATCCAGCAGAAGGCTGCAAAGAAAAAGTTTTAAACTACATAAAAGGTGGGAAGGAGACATATGTGTTAGGAGTGTCCAGGAGGGAGTGGGAGAGGAGAATTGGGGGCAGATAAGATTGAAATATGTGTGAAATTGTCAAAGAATAAATAAAAGATAAAAGATTTTTTTTAAGTACAGAAAACAAACGTGGTTGCTTTTTCCCATTGTCTTGAAAAAGACCTGAGAGTGAGAAAAACTTGGAAAAAGCCTCATCCTGCCCTCTCACTGCACAGCCTTTTGTTCATTCTGAAGTTGTTTCCAAATGGAGTAGCCCAAAACCACAGGGGCTTTGCACCTGTCTAGAGTGAAAGTCTGAAGCTTCAGACCTCACCTAGGTCCCCTGGCTACAGCAGCATTTTTTTGCTCAATCTGTTTACATTTCCCAAGATTTCATTCAAACAAAGGTTTTCTTTTGCTTGAAAAACACTTCTCTATAGCAATTCAGATTGGTTTTCAGTTTCCCAGCAATTAGTACATTTGGTTACCTGATCCAAAGTACTTTCACATCACCCGAATCTAATACCATAATCCAACTTTAGTTCTCCAGATTGTTTTTCTACTCTGAATGCTTGTGCTTGAAGGATTTATTCCAGTATTTTTGTAGCACCATGATACATACATCTAAGTCACTGGCACATCAGAGCTCCTCCTGTACGTGGCAGTTGTGTATTCTTCGTGTATATGAGCTGCCCTGACTTAAAAGAAGTGTGGAGTGATGAGCAAAGAGAAGACTCAAGAAACAACACCTACACAAAAGTGACCATACAAAGGGTCTGTGTCTCCACATGCTCCTCCTCTCAGTTTCATGTGCCTCCTCCTCTCAGTTCTCAGGGAATCAACTCCTGTTCATCTTCCAGGCTTACTCTCTCTTCCTGAGACAGCCTTCTCTGTCCTGGTGGTAAAGGGAGGAGGGAAGAGCGACCGCAGTGAGACAGGAAAAGAGCATTAACGTTGCAGACGTAGAAGAGCCTTTTCCAGTCATCTAGCACTCATTAAGCATTTATCCTGTTGTAGGCATCATGCTTGGTGTCCAGAATTGAATACCACATCCCCGACTTCCTGGAGCTTATATTTTCTTATGGAAAAAGCAAACACAAAGGTGCACATGGGTGCTGTGGATGAAACAAATCAAGGTGACAGAGTGCTACTTGAGAATCAATGGTCAATGAAGAGCTCAGTCCCAAATAACAAAGCACCCACCATGACAAAGACTGAGAAGGAAGGTGGGGCAGAGTGAACAGCCTATACCAAGGCCCTGGGACAGGAAAGAGTTTAGCATATACCATAAGCAAGAAAAGGGCCAATGAGGCAGAGAACAGGAACAAGGGGGAGAGTGGATGAAGACATTCTGAGAGTCGTGTGGAACCAACCCACAGGTGTTCTGTGGCAGGCATGTGCGGTTTTGCTAAGTGGGATGGGAAGCCACTGGAAGATTGTTAAGTAGAAAAATGCAAGGTTAAGCAGAAAATGGCAGTTAGACGAGCACTTTGACTAGAGCAAGAGAACTTCCTCGACCCCCAGAACAAAAGAATCTGAACCCAGAAACAGAAGCAGGCTATGGAAGATTTTGCACACTGTACTAAGTTTGGATCTTATAGCCCAGTCCTCAGAGAACTATTGGGAGCTTTTGATCAGCAGGACATGACCAAAAAGGCTAACCCGAAGGTTCTACCTGATTCGGAGATCTCCAACTTCTCCTCCCATGAACTTACCATCAATTTATTCAGCAACTTCTTAATACCCACAACTCACCCCCATATGCACTCAAATATATTCATGGGTGTATGAAGACCTAGGTGCCTGAGGAGCTCGACTTTAGGATTATAAAACAATATGAAAGCTGACCGCCACATTTCATTAGGAGTGTTTTCTGGAATAGCTCTGTGATAGGAGGAAGGCACATGTGGACAGCCTGAGAAAGAAAGTTCTCAGTTAGCCAGGCCCAGAGGATCTGAATGTTTGCCATTGCTGACCCAAAGCCCTGTAAGTGTTCATCATCTTAGCATAAGGGATTCACTCTAACAAAGAGAACAGAGCTCATGAACTCACGAAGGATGTGTTGAAGAATGAAGAGATCTGTCACCTCTCCTAAAACCAGACCTCAAAAGCAGTGACTTTCTTCACCTATATGCAGGGCCCAAGCCTTGGGCATTACTTTAACTGAACAATGAAAATGGCATGATTTTGCTATTTTGTATACAATTGGAGATACTTGAGGAGATCAAGCACAGTATCTTCTCATCAAGGGTCTGTCTGTACACTTAGAGGTGTTTCAAACCAGAAAACCTTGGTTTTAGTTCTCACTTTACCAGTTGCTTCTGAATGACATGAGCTTCCAATCTCACTGCTGTTGACCTCAGAATATCTTCAGTAGATCACTATTTTCCCCAGAATGATCCTGGGCATAGAGAAGAAGCAGGAAATGTATAGTAGGGCCAAGTGGATGTGGCACCCCCACCTCCACCTCCACTAGGGCACAGACTGGACTTGTCTGTAGATTATAAAGGGTCATTTACATGGCAAGAATAAAAACAAGTTGGAAAAAGTGCAAGGATCAGGAATGCCTTGTCTAACTTTTGGGAATGAAACCTATCAAGGATTGAGGCAGGGTGCAGGGCTGGAGCAGGGCACAGAGTTGGTTTAAGGTTAATTGCTGTTTATGGATTTCGCACAATGCCCTCGGATTTCAGAGACAGAAGGAGAGGTACGGGTTGCATCCTAAGCCAGCTTCAAAGCCAGAATTGGTGGGAGGTGAGGTATGAGATTAGTGGCCAGGCCACACAGGTCCCTAGACTTAAAAAGCCACAAGGCAAGGAAGTCTCCACCTCTTGCCCTCCTCACTGAGACTCCAGGCTGCCTGCCTCCACTTGGGGAGAGATTCCAGTTACTGTGGCCTTAATCCCTTCTGCTCACTTCTATAGCCCAGTGCCTGACAGCATTCCTGCCTACAGCCTGGAGACAAAACTTATTCACAAGGCCATCATGCCTGGCCCATCACGGAGCTCAGATGAGCTGGTGTTCTTCGTGAACGGGAGGAAGGTAAGTGGTAGGTGGTGTTACTATTGTCTCTTGCAGAGGCAGCTGGAAACCCCTGGCTTGGGGGGGCGGGGTTCTTATGGGATCTGCTCTGAACTACTCCAGACAGGGATAAGAAGCCTAGGACTAAGAACCTATCCTGATTTGGTCTGCTCTCTCAGCCAGCATTTATCTCCTAACAACACGGAGAGACAGGAAATGCTTGGGGTTCACTGCAAATCCCTACTGTCAGTCAGCTCACTCCAACTCTGCCACTCACTGTACAACCACATGCAAGTTATTTCACCTCCCTGAGCCTTGGATTCTTCCTGCAGCATCCATTCCTAGGGTTATTATAAAAATGGAAGAAAGAGCTTCTTCTCTCATCAGTCAGGAACCCCCAAAGCAAAGCAGTGTGTCCTGTAACACAGCTTGATCTTCAAACTCCAGAAGTTTTGAAATGGAAATGGAGCTTTCTTAGTTTTCCTATTTATCAAATTAAGTTCTATAAGGAATTCCCATTATACAGAATTGATTGAAATTAAGTGTGGTCACTTTGGAGGCCCCGCTCCCTGGGTTGTAGCAGATTCCAGGGGAAATTTATTTGACAAGGACAGAGCCTCTCAGTTGCTACTTTTTCCTGGCATCAGCCACTCACACAAGCCACTGGTTACTCTTAGTGCCCCAGCTCTTCTTGTCAAGAGCCTCTTTCTGTCTTCCAAGGGCATACAACTTCTCTGGAGTCTTACCACCTCCCCTCCAAGAGTCTCTCAGACCTCTGATCCCACAAATCTGACTATGGCTTGGTCATGTCCATCCTCACCTAGGGAGTTAGCCCAAGGAAGCAGATAGAGCCCTCAGGTCTCCTATGTGCCTGAGCATGCTCCCTCCTGCATGTAGCATTCCCAGTCAGCCACCACCATATCCTTCTCCAACCATCACCCGTGAGCTGAGTTATTACTGGCCTAATATTAGTAATTACTGGTCTAGGTCTTAGAGACTCAAAGGGCAAAGGAGGCTCCTCTCTCTACTTTCTGTTCCATAGTGGTCCCATGAACCCAGAGTGACATGGCTGTAGGCAGAACTGAGATTAAATCAAGGATTAGAGGAATCACAAATCTGTGTGGTGGGAGTCTGTTAGATTATATTTATTTTTGTTTCGATCACATTCTCAGTAGCTGTTTGCAAAGGGCCTGAGGTGGAGTGAGGGCAGCAGAGAAGTGATTTTGTTGTTGCCCACTGATGAGTTCCCCCTAGAGAACCAGTAAATGGTTCTCACCTTAGAAGCATCTTCCTGCAGATTTATATTTTTTGAGATATGCATAAATTAGTGTCTTTCTTCTGGGGAGAAAGGAAGAAACTAGCATTGGTCCACTGAGGCTTCTTTTCCTCCCATAGAACAGATTGGCTGGGCTAGAGGTAGTCACACTACATCTCAAAACAAAAGTGAATGCCCTAAAATGGGAAAGAGGCAACCAGGAAGGTCCCTCATGACTTTTAATGTGACCACCTCCACTTCCCAAGGGAAGTGACAGGTGAATTCTAGTGTCCCACCAGAGCTACCCTGGGTTCTGAGCAGGGCATCAAGGCTCACCAGCAGGCCACTCTGACATTTGGGGAACCAGCTGACTCGAGAATCTCTCTAGGATGACAGTAACTCCTCTCACTCACTTGCTGTGACAAACTTACACAGACTTCTGAGGTCATCAGATGTTTTCCCTACCGTGTGTCTCAGAGGTGGCAGAAACTTTCTACCCAGCTTTCCTTCCTGTAAGATCTTTCTTTGGATAAACACAATCCAAGTTGATCCAAGTTTGAAATACTTCCAAAGTTCAAAAGACCGAGTTGGGAGGTCCTATAAGGCAGATAGTGGAGCAAATGGGAAAAAATGTGAAGGGTACGGGGATATCATCACACCACAGTGGTTCCCGGCTCCCACCACATAGAATGAATGCTACTGCATTCATTTTGTACCCTGTAAACATTGTTTGCCCTCAAAGCAGTTGCTGATGAAAGGAGGCCTGATGTGTTACATTTCATCTCCTATATCAAAGAGGCCACAATAGACATTCCACTGAGTCACCCACTCAATCCCATAATCTCATCTCTGTTTCATCTGCAGGTAACAGAGAGGAATGTGGACCCAGAAGAGACTCTGCTGGCCTTCCTGCGAAAGAACTGGACCCTTTTGATCAAAGTCCTGGCCATGTCTGTAGAACTTAAGCTGGTGTGATTATGAAACGTGATCCATCTCCAGTCGCCCCAGGCCCTTGCTTTTTATTTGCCTTTTGCAATGGCTTTGAGCATATCAGGTTAACTGAGCTAGTTTAGAGAGGAGGAAGTTTCCCAGAGTCGTTTACGTGTGATTGAATACCATGAAACAGAAGCTGAGTTCTGTACTTGAGCTCTGCAGATCCACCAGAGTGCTGTGTAATAGAAGCTTGTGTTACCTGTGACCTGCCCTTCGTAAAACCACATTCTCAGATTCAGTGATTGACTGTGTCGAGGGAAAAGATTTATTTCCCCTGAATCTATTTTCTTACAGGAGATTTTCTCCCACATTTTCTCTGTGCTTTTTTCTGTAACACAGAGCTTCATAATGACAAACATACTTTAATTAGTTAACCTGATGGATCTCTTAGAGAAGCCAAAAAACAAATAAAACTAAATGACAAGAATTACAAATTGATGAAATTGGCCCCTGAACATTTCACTTAAAAGCACACTTGGTTTCTAACTAGTCATCAATATTGGGAAATTAGGAAATTTAATGTTTTAATCAATCAAGACTTTTCTACTGATTGTGGCAAATGGGAAGTTACCCTTCCTTCAAGACACCAGTTTTGCTTAGAGCTGAGTGAGGACTGTCCTAGTTCCCCTCTCTGAAATGAGGCCGAGGCTCTCAGTCTTATGCATCCTGCTCTTCCCTTACATAACCCTGCTGATCAGTATTTGAAACTATGACTTATTTCAGAAGAACCAGTGCTATCATTAGGAAAAAACAGCAGAGACTAACAACAAAGAATCATTGATTCTGAAGTCTTTTAAGTCAGTCTAGTTAATCATGTCCAATCAAACAAATGGTGTGGAAATACAGTTAGGAAGAAGGAAGAATAAAGAGAAGGAGCCAAGGCTGAGCCTAGCTTTGGAATTACCTGGAGGGAGCCAGGGCAGAAGGATGCTCAAGGTAGGAGCTGAAGGTGAGGAGAGAGCTGCTAGCATCTCTTCACTGTGCTTTCAAATGCAATATGGCCAGAGGAAGGCTAGGCTTTGCTGCCTGGCTTATTACCAGGCAAAACTAACAATGCATTGAGCTCCTGAAAATAAAGTTCTTCTCTCCCAATTACTTGATTAGAACCAAAGACATACAAGAATATCTTATAATGAAAGAAGGATTTTCAAAGGAGTTTTACATCATTATCCTACAAGATGCTTATAATAAGTTTATGGTGATAATGTAGGTATTACTTCTTCCTCTTTTAAATGGGAAATATGCAGGGACGGGTTAATATGTCCAGAGTCATGCAACCAACAAGATACAGACTGGCCTTTACTAAGATCCAGAGGTAAGCGAATGATTTCTCAGACCTTCATCTCACCCCACAAGCACATTCCCCATTAGTGACGCCCTTGGGAAGCAGCTATACTGGCAACATGTCCACCTTGGCATCTTTTCCTTGACTTCCCTCCTCCCAGTACGCCTCACAGGAGCCAAGTATGCCTGTGGAACAGGAGGCTGTGGGGCCTGCACTGTGATGCTGTCCAAGCACGACCTGGTGTCCAAGAAGATAAGGTAGCCACCCCAAAGTCCAATAGCCAGAAGAGGGCTCTGTCTTGGCCTGGCTTGTATTCTGTCACAGAACTATAAAATGATTTCAGATTCTTGCTGTGTCTGGATCTCAGATCCCTCTGAAAATCCCTACAAGTGTTGTGAGCCATCTACTCTGATAATGCACAAGCTAATTGTATTCTGAATATTATTTCTGGGAGACTGTGAACCTCCCAAGGCCCATCTGCATATTTCTGATGAAAAAACTTCAAGTCAGACCAACAATTTATTTCACAGATGAGGAACTGAACCTCCCACCAAAACAGAGGTAACTTAAATAACTATAGGAGAGATGGCTCAGTGGTTAAGAGCACTGACCACTTTTGCAAAAGACCCAGGTTTGAATCCCAGCACCCACATGGTGGCTAACAACCGTTCATAACTCCAGTTCCAGGGGATTCAATGTTCTCTTCTGACCTCCATGGGCATTGCACAACATGGGTGCACTTATATACATGCGGGCAATACACTCATACATGTAGGGTAAAAATAATAAATTTTAAAAAAATTTTAAGAATTATAGGACAAAAGGGGAAAAAAATCAAACTGAAAAATAAAAGTGACTTGTTCAAGGTTGCATAACAAGTAGCTTGTTGATCAAGAACTTGAACCCATATTTTCTGGCCTGGAAGCTAATGCTCTTTCCATTCTTGGACTGGGCCAACCTTGCAGAACAAGGACCTGGGCCACTATTTCACCCTTTAATCTGGGTGTCATCTAAATCTGTCGGCCCAGATTAAAAGATTGTTTCAGAACATAGATCACCCCCCACTGTTAAGTGACCTCACACAGAGAGCTTAAATTAACAAAACACAGAATCCAAAATGTATTGCTATGGGTAAAAGCATAAGTGTCCCCTTCACTTGTTATGAGGTCAGCATCCTAGAGAAGACTAGAAGACCAACCAGCCTCCTAATGACACAAGTCCATTCCCACCACTCCCCAGGGAAGCCCGTTTTAGGATAATAAAGCCTGTCCTGAAGCACGGTGTATCCAGATTCACCTTGACAATCCCCAATTCTCACATATAGCAGAGAGAACTCTGACTCTTCCCATCTGTCACCCCTGCAGTTCCTGGGGCAGCAGCTGAACAGACTGGCGAGGTTTCCTGCTGCCCTTCTCAGTTCTAGGTTCCTCCATGAGGCAGGACTGTGTTACTCCACTTGGTTTCCTTTGTATTTCTCATTCAAAGACACTTCTCTGTCACTGCATGTCTGGTGCCCCTCTGCTCTCTGCATGGGGCCGCTGTCACCACCGTGGAAGGTGTAGGAAGCATCAAAACCAGGATTCATCCAGTGCAGGTAAGAGCACATCCTACTCCTCTCTCTTCTAAACTCCTTCATTTTATCAAATGCTGAGCAGACTGTGCCACCTGAGCCTTCTGGGTCTTTATCGGGTTTGGATGCTTGTTCATCAGGGTCATAACATCTGCTCTGTGATTTAAGAGAAAGTTGAAATTTCTTCTGCATTTCATTAGATAATCATCTTTTGGTTACTTTTTCTACTTTGATGATATCAGGATTTTAAAAACATTGTCTAACATCCATTATACTATAAACTGAAGTAGATACTGAACAAAGGCTAATACAGAATAAAATGGCTTTAAGGGGCTGGGGACATAGTTCAGTTGGTTGGGTGCTTGCCTAGCATGTGCAAAGCCCTGGACTAATCCTCAGGACTGTATCAACCAGACATGGTGGCACATACCTATAATCCCAGCACTGGGGAGGGAGAGGTAGAAAGATCAGAAGTTCATGGTCATCCTCTACTACATAGTGAGTTTGAGGCCAGCCTAGAATGCATGAGATACTGTCTCAAAAAGCCATACCTTTAAAAAAGTAAAATAAAATAAAACTTCTAAGGCTAACAGGTTAAAATTCAGGGAGATTGTTCCCTGTGGCATAGAAGTCTCAGGAGTAAAGTCAGAATTAGGATGAAGAGAGTCTGATAGTAACTTCCCCAGAGTGTGGAGACAATAATTCCTCCAATTCTTAGCCTGAGACTGAAGAACAAAGGTTGGATTTAAGTATAACATGACATGCATTGACATCAGTTCCTCCGTCATCGTCACAGAGTTTGGGGGCTCACAGGGCCAGGTCAACCAACACTCAGTCTTTCCAGACAAGAGGAAACCAAGTGTGTCTGGGTTTAACCACATGAGAATCAATTCCAAAGAGATTGTCAAAGAAGAAAGACCTAGAAAAGTCTTCTCAAGTCTACTAGGAAGTCAGACAGGATGCTCACAGCAAGGTGGACACATTGGAATCCAAGATGGTATCACAGCTAAATCCAGAGTGTGGCTTCCCAAGCTTTAGTGTTCCCAAGAGTCAACGGGAACTTGTTAAAAATGCAGATTCTGCTGGGCATGGTGGCTCACATCTTTAATCCCAGCACTCAGGAAACAAAGGCAGGCAAATCTCTGTGAGATGGAGACCATCCTGGTCTACATAATGAGTTCCAGGGCAGCTGGAGCTACAGGGAGACCCTGTCTCCGAAAGAACAGCTTCCCGGGTGGCCAGCAGGCAGGTCAGTGCACAGGGCCTTTCTAGAGGCGACAGGGCTGCAGGGGAAAAAGCAAGAAGGAAGAATAGGAGGGAGAAAGGAAAGAAGGGAGGGAGGGAGGGAGGGAAAGAAGGGAGGAAAGAAAAAGAGAAAGAAAAATAAAGGGAGATTCTGAGTCAAGAGGTTTGCATCAGGGTCCCCTAGAGTTTCCCAGGGGAAATCGATACTGCCAGACCATAGACCACACTTTAAATAACAAGGTTCTAGAACACAGGCCAAAATCCTCAATCTCTGATAGCAGAGCTCCTTTTGAGCCAACACAGACAAAACTGAAGGAGAAGGTGCAGTGAGATCAGCAATGGTTTCCAAATCAATCAAAACCAGGCAGCCTCCCTATGAGAACTAAACTGCATGAAATGTGTAGGTATTTGAGAAAAATGATTTTGAAATTTCTACACACCCTCCCAATGATTACTGATCCCTGAAGAATTGTTATCATTGGGGGTGCAGGCTGCACACTGATAATTCCCAACCAGAAGGGTTGGGACACTTGGCTCTGAGTAATATTAAAATGATAACATATGGCTTCTGAGAGACTGCCTCCAGGAGCTGCCTAGGAAAGGGGACACACAGAGCTGATAAAAGGAATGAGGCATTTTTTTCTCAGAAAGTGAGTTCCACCACAAAAGAGGTGCAAGCTATGAGAGAGAGTTGGTGGCCGCAGGCGGGCAGGGCTGTGACCAAGTACGTGTTCCTTCAGGAGAGGATTGCCAAGATCCACGGCACCCAGTGTGGATTCTGCACCCCTGGGATGGTGATGTCCATGTACACACTGCTCAGGAACCATCCACAGCCCTTGGAGGAGCAACTCATGGAAGCCCTGGGGGGTAGGTCTGACACTGGAGACAGGTAGAAGGAACAGGTACTTCAGGCTTCCCCACACCATCCTTAACATCACCCCAGCCCAAATCCCCTCCTCAGATCTTTTTAAAATTAGGTACACTAAAAAAATTAAAAATAAATAAAATAGGTACACTTTGTGCAGTACTTATCAGAGCATATTTATGGAAAGTTTACAGAAGCAACACTTGGCACAGGGATACTGTACTTCTCTACCCCGTGAACATCGCCTGCCTCCCTTAGGGCCTGCTTCAGCTCTCTAGGACTGCCCAAACACAGCACAACAAACTGGCCAGCTTAAAACTCCAGAAATTCTTTCACAGTTTTGAAAACTTTAAGTCTGTAAGCAGGCTGTGCTCTGTCTGCAGGCTCTCAGAAGCATCCTTCCTTGTCTCTTCCTAGCTTTGAATGGCTAACAGTTGATCCATGGCATTTCTGAACTTCTAGCTGCATAACTGTAATTTGTTTTGGGTTTTGATATTTATAGTGGTGGTTAGTTGGTTTGTTTGGTTTTATTTTTGAGACAGGGTCTCACTATGTAGCCCTGATTGGCTTGGAACTCACAGAGATCTACCGGCTTCTGCCTCCCAAGTATAAGGATCAGAGGAATGTGCCACCACTCCTGGCCACATAACTAATTTGTGTCCCTATCTTTACATCTTTTTCCCTTTGTATCTGGGTCATAAATTTTCCTCTTTTTATAAGGACATGAGTCATTAGTTTAGGATCCATCCCAATATAGGCCAATCTCATCCCAACTTGATTGCATTGGCAGAGATCTTATTTTCAAATAAGGTTATGTTCACTGGTTCCAAGGGTTAGGACTTTGTATCTTTGGGAAGGCACAATTCAGTTTATGATAAGTCTATCTATCTGAAAGAATCCTTTAGATTTGCAATAAGTTTAAGTTACTACGTGGGAGTTCATAAACATAAGATTAATAGACATCATCTTCAGGTATCAGTAATCCCTAAACAAGTCACCAGTTCTTAGCTTGAAGACAGACAGATAAAGACAGATGTGTTCCTTATCTGCCAAATCCTGGTAGCTCTAGTCTCTTCTTTCAAGTGCAGAAAATCAGGGCTGGGCCTATAGTTCAGTGCTAGAGTGCTTGCCTATCGTGTGCAGGGCCCTGGGTTCAATCCTCAATACTTCAAAAATTATCATGACCACCACCATCAGAAAACTATATTAAGTCATCTAACATCCCCTCCTTCCTTGGGTCCCCCTTCTATATGAGTCTTTCCGCAACTTCTCTGCCCTAAGGCATGGCCAAGCCCAACTTTGCATTCAGGAACTGGCTGTGCTCACTCTGCTTCCCACCTCTATATGACTCCCTGAAGACCAGGCTCCTCCCCACCTTTCTCCTGCTGTTCTGGGAATTCAATCCATAGCTTTCACATCCTTTAAACCAAGACTTCTTAGTTAAGCCGTCCCATATGAACTCTAGTCTACACTCCTCCTCCACACCACCCCTGACCTTAACCTTCAAAACATGAGGTTCTCAGATTTTCCCATTCAACAGAAGGCCTCTTAAATGCAGATCTGTGGGCCCATCCCCAGATGTTCTGATTCTAGAAAACCAGATTCACATTTTTTAAAAATTACCTTCAGACAATTCTGGTGCAGTAACCTAAAAGCCACTGAGGAACATGCCAGAAAACAGTCCAAGGCAGGATACTTTACTCATCTAGTAGGGCCTTCGCAATCACTTGTGTGTTCTGTTTTAGGATCCCACTGTCTCGTGTAGTTTGAAATATAGTTATGGTCAATACATACACATCAAGGCTGGGAATGTAGTTTAGTGGTAGAGTGTTTGCTTAGAATGTTCAGGCCCTACATTCATTCCCTAGTACTG